>NW_004443576.1:10693-13224 GCF_000330505.1 Entamoeba invadens IP1 | reverse complement strand
TGGATGAGTGCTGCGATATCCATATTCATTACTATTATTGTAAACCTGACATTGACACCATCTATCCTCTCAATCTTCCCCAAGTTTTTTGCAAGACGAGGGTTAATACCATGTATCCAAAAGTGTCGTGTGTGGGTTGAAAACAAGGAATGCTCATACGACAGCAAGAAATCCCTTTGGCACAAATTTGCAGTGTTTATTTCAAATAAGTGGTATTCACTGATTGTCATCGTTGTTGTCATTTGCATGATAATTCCATTTTGTGTGTTTATCAAAGACTTTTCGTGGAACGAAAATGACAACGAGCTGATTCCACCATCAAGTGATTCAATGGTAACGCGCTCTTATATATTAAACGAGTATCCGGAAGGTGTTATATATCCATACGAACTTGTCATAACAACAAAAAGTGATATTGATGTATTCAGTACACAATATGAAAAGTTGACAACTAACTTAATGGACTCCTTTACTCAATATCCAGATTACTTTTCAAACACATCGTACACCTGTATCAATTATTTTAATGGTCATTCCATATCCGGACGAGCGATGAAGTGGTTATACAACGACGATTTGTACAAGTGGTTTTTTGACAAGAGTGTTTCTCCAGATAAGACGACGACCAGATGCACTTTTATTCCTTTGTTTAATCCTATAGAACAATCCAGTGAACGTTTAGACTTTGTGAGAGGTATAATTAACAATGTGACACAATACAACACGGATTATAATGTGTATGTGAGAGGTTTTGAAGTGGATATATCAGATTCAATGGTTGTATGTTTCAAATATTTCCCAATTATCGTAATTGTGTTATTTGGCATTGTTTTGATAATAACTGGAATTAGTTTTCAGTCACTTATTGTTCCTTTGCGCGTTGTGTTTTCTACTGTGACAACCGTGTTGTGGACATACGGGTTTGCTTCTTTTGTGTTTTGTAATGATTACTTTGACTGGACGGCAGATATCATGGCGGAGTCTAGTGGACTTTTTTGGGTTGTTCCTGTCATCACATTCCCCATTATCATTGGACTCTCTTCTGACTATGATGTTTTCTTGTTTTCACGTATAATGGAATTTCGGAGAAAGGGTTTATCGACCAAATTGAGTGTCATTGTTGGTGTTGAGAAAGCTGGGTACTTAATCTCTTACGCTGGCATTATTATGGCTGTTGCATTCTCTGGACTCTTCTTAAGTAATGTTTTGATGTTGAACCAATTTGCGTTCATTTTGACGTTCAGTGTGTTATTGGATACATTTGTAGTGAGATCGTTATTACTTCCAGCCATTGTAAATATCCTTGGAGAACTTAATTGGTTTCCGCGGAAGTACAAAATTGTCACCAGTGATTACGAAGATTATTACCGCAATGAACAAATTGAAGAAGATAAGAAGAAAGAGAGAAACGAAATGCTGTATTATGCTTCTCTCCCTTCAAATGGACTTAATACAGACGAAGAAAACAACAATGGTATTCCACCATCTCTTACAAACACAACTGAAGTGCCCGAGCCAGACACCCAAGTTGGACAAGGCGATTATGTGAAAATAGAAGACACCATTGAACCTGTTGAAGATCCTGCTCATAACTGATTTTAGTTTTGATTAGTCCGCCAAAGAATAAATACATAAACCTGTTAACCATCAATGAAATAAAAAATGCATTTAAAACACAGAAATATATAGAACAATCGACATACTTTTCATAAGTGGTTGTGTTGTAGAATCATTTTAGTGATGTTCCACGTGTTGCCATTCACCCTGTTTTTAAGATTGATTCTGAACAGACACTCCGTCTTATTGGTTCGTCATTTTTTCAGTATTTTTGCAGGTGCCGAGGCATCTTCACTACTCGAGTTTGTCGCAGATCCTTTTTGCAAAGAATATGAGCAGCTCCAATACTTCCCAGAGCACTGGCACACTGACATTTTGTCTTGTTTTTCATTGTTGTGTTGTTGCCTCTCCCCTTCCAATGTGTTGCATTTTGAATTTTTCAAATATCGCGAAATTTTTCATAATAAATTCTTTGGTGTCATCAACAAGTTTTTGTCAAGAACATCACCATTGTTTTAATTAGCGCTTATTATCAAAGACTTCTCCGATATACTTATTCGTGTATGTTTATTGAAAATGTGTTTGTATGAATCAAAATTGTTTTTGATTGGAATGTCACTTAGGTAGAGTCTTTGTGCATATCTAACAAACAAATCTCTCAAGTAAAAGTCTGGCGAAATTGGTCTCAATGAATTTATAAATCTTTATTAACATTATAAATGATGGTGGTAGAACATTTTTTGATGATTTGTTAAGGAGCTTATCCATAGTTATAAGTTAATGGGAAATGTCTAACATGATTTAAACTATATGAAAATGTGGTGGTTTTTTATTTTAGTCAAAAATGTGTATTGTACAGGTTATTTTAATTAAATTGGGTTTTGTGGAGGAGTGTTAAGAATGTTTTTAATAATGTTGATTAACATAATTAACAATAAAATCAGTGTGGAAACATTATTTATGACAAAAAATGT
>NW_004443576.1:0-10593 GCF_000330505.1 Entamoeba invadens IP1 | reverse complement strand
GTTGTTCTACTGTTGAGTAAAAATATGTCTAAAAAGAAATAATTGTCATGTTTGTGTGGACTTCAGTTTGCACTATGAAAGAGTACATTCAAAATAGTTGAAAAAGTACTCACGATTAAAAGCAAAATTCTTAAAAATTTTTGGAGAAAATGATCAAAAAAAACTTCGTTTGTTTACTGTATATTCTTGTTTTTTGGTAAATAACAACAATAATAATACCATTTATTACTAAACAGAATAAATGAAATGATTAGCTAAATAACTTTAACGTTATGTTTTTGGTTGTGTTATAAGATAATAGTTAAAATAATAGTAATATTTATTAAACAACTTAACTTTGCTTTATTTCAAAAGAAAATAAATAAATAAGGTTTCTGGAATAAAAAATTTTCGAACTAGCTTTAATAAATAATAAAAAATAGTTTTTAAAAATATTCAAAAATTAAATAAAATAACCTAAAAAGACACTAATAATTTTGAATGACAAAAACAAACCCAATCACAGTACAAATCCAACCCATCGACTCTACAATGACAGATAATGCCATCCACGCTCTTTTTAAAAAATACTCTCCTATTTCATGTGATAATCCACGATATGAAAAAGACACTCCATTGAATTTCTGTAAAATCACAATGGAAAATGAGGAAGCAGTTAACACCCTTATTAAAGAGAAGAACGAGACTGAGTGGGACGGAGTCAAGGTCATCATATATTTCGATAAAACAGACCCATCAAGATCCACAGCAAACTTCTTATATAAAACACTGGACAAGAGTGAGGACGACGTCAAAAAGTATTTGGAAAAGTATGAAGTGAAGAGTGTCGAGAGATTAATTACAAAAGAGGGAACATTGATGCATGGCTATTTAAGCGTCGTTTTAAAAGACTTGGATTCGGCAATAAAAATGAAAGAAAACTTCAAAAACAATGAAAAAACAAAGAAATACAATTTCAAGTTTATTACAAAAACAGGCGAACATCTGAAGCAATGTTTCATATGTGGAAAATATGGACACGAGAAAAATGATTGCCCTGAAAAGGGTAAACAAATTCCAGTCATAAAAACTCACAACATGAAAAAAGCTGAAAAAATATTTCAGAAAAAACAAGAAAAACGTGTTGAAAGGGAAAATAGAAGGAATTTTTTCAAAAATGAATGGAGACGACAAAACCAAAACACAAAGGAGTGAATGAATTGAAGTGGTTTTAAGTGCTTTTTGCGTCTTATTTTTTTATAAAGAATTCATATAAAGAATTGATACAACTAGGTTTAATATGTTCTATTTTACTATTGTTTATAGTAAACATATTATTAAATAATTATACTATTATATCATTAATTGTTTGGTATTTTAATTAATAACTATAGATTTAATTGTAATAGTAATTAATTAATAAAAACAACTATTTACTTGTTAATAAGTTAAACAAATCCAATTTACATAACAACACACTCTTTGCGACTGTTTGTTATATCATCTTCAAGTCTCTCAATTTCATATTTCCCAACTTTCTTTCCTTTACCTTTTGCTATCTTTTTCACATCAGCTACAAACTCCCTTTCGCCACGGTTAATGCGAATGTGTTTGTACTCTCCCATTGTGATAGCCGCACAAAACACATTCCACTCTTTCTTCACTTGATATACAATACGACCATTCAACGTGAAAAACATGTTTTTGCTGTCAACAAGAACACCACAACCAACTACAGTGATCGCATCAATGACATTACCATACGTCTTGTTTGTATGCACAACAGACAATATTCACCGTTTACTATATAAACCATAATTGAATAAGGCATGTCACTTCAACCTCAAAGTATCTGATATTGTAAATGTCCTCCAATTCACCAGATTTGTTTAAGACTTACATTGGTGAGTCTGTAAAATGAGTTGTTATATAGTCAAACAAAACAACTGTGTCTTTAGTCTTACGGTTGGCATTTTTAATTTAGCTGGAGATTTTTGTTATTATGTAAAAAGACATTTTGTAATGGAGAATAAAATTTACGATATTTTGGTTTATTGTCTCATTTACTTGAAATGGTCAACATTTTTACAAATCACTTTGGATTTTTGTATTGAAAAATAATGTAACACATGCCATCTGCTTCATATAAAACATATGGTTTTATATGCTAACTACCAATATAGTCGATTTTATTTGCTAACAAGAGAACTACTTGTATAATAAATAGAAAAATAAAGTAAACACTGATTGATGATATGTATTATATATAGTGAATAGTTGTTATTTGGAATAATAACTTACAATGTTATTTTTTGTTTTATGGTAGTAAAAACATTTTTGTCTATATTGACATTCAAGTGTATTACGACTTCACTGCATTTGTATATATTTAAGTATTGGAATCAAAAGCCGTTATGTTTATTCACATGTTGAATAACATAAATGTGTCAAGCAAAAATTTAAGAACTGTGATTGAAGATGTTACATTAAATAACATGAAAAGCTGTACATTAATAGTTGTCATCCAAAAAAAGAACAAACTGGATAAACTTAATAAAAAACAAATAATGTACTTGTCGACCACAAATTTGAAAGTATTCAACAAGTACCATTAGAAGACAATAAAGTACAGTAAAAAGCATCTATTTGTGGGTCAATAGACCAATCAAATGCAAAACCCACAAATAATTATTTTGCTCTAGAACTTTGAATTTTTATACACTTAAATAAAATTATAGTATTTTTAAAATTGAAATATTCTACTATATTTTCTATAACACTGTTTTTTTATGAAAAATGGTGAAAAGAATTTACAACACAATTTCATGATAAACCCACAAATATACGTTTTTTTCGGTTTGAAAATAGATGCTTTTTACTGTAATTGCAATTATTGTGTTCTTTCTTGTTTCGTTTTCTGATTCTATTGGCATTTCTTTATGTTTTTTTTGCAAAACATTTTTCTGATTATTAAATAATTTAAAATGGATATTTTGCTTTTAGAGATAAAGGGAAAAAGTCTGGCTCGATAAGGAAAGAAAATAATTATAATAAAAAACTATTTTATTTTAGTTTTAGAGTATTTTACATACAAATTTTTTATATGTAAAGTTTTTTTTTACAAATTTTTTGTATGTAAAAAAATTTGTTTTTTTGTAAAAAATAAATGTTTTTTCATTGTTTAGTTTAAATTGATTTCATTTACTATTTTTCCAAAAAAATGCTGGACTTTTTTCTTTCAACTTTATATTAAAGAATTATTTTAATATTATAATTATTAAATCTATTATTTTTTATGGTTTAAAATAATAAATATATTATTTATTTTATTATTAATATTAAAAAAATAAAAAAAATATTTTTATGAATGTTATAATTTGGAGAGTGTTACAATACCACCAAGCGTTGTATCAATAGGTATTTGTTGTTTTTATGAATGCAGCAGTCTAAGCAGTTTGGAAAGTATAACTATACTATTAAGTGTGAAATCGCTTGGTTATTGTTGTTTCAGTGAATGTATAAGTCTGAAGAGTGTTATAATACCTTCAAGTGTGACATTTATTGGTGATAAATGTTTTGAAAAGTGTAATAGTTTAAAAAATGTAGTTTTACCACAAAATATTTTGTTGAATGGTTTCAGTTTTCCATTTTACGACATTATTACAGCAATACTAAATCTGGTACAGTTATGTCTCGATATTTTGATGCCCAGTAGGCATAAGTCTCAAAAAAACATTTTATGGCAATAAAAACATAATTGTTAGAAATTTACAAAAGTATTCTAAAACTACTTTATTCACTTTGAAGAAACAAAAATTATATTCTGATAATTCAATAGACTTTCTTTGTTATTTTTGATTTTGATTTTAATCATTATAAACTGTTTTCCAAAACTCTGTACCGTTTCCAAAATTTATATAAACCCTTTGTCCTAGTTTCCCATTATTTACTATTTTTTATCTGTTTTATTTATTTATTCCTTTTTGTTGAAACAACAACTGTACACAATTTAAAACCCTCAAAAATCAATACAGTTTCAATTATTGAACAAAAAATCTAAAATCACTCAAATATTGGGTAAATCTTTCCCGATTCTCCAGGTTCGTTATTTATTTAGTAATCAATCAAACCTTAATTACAGCTCGATAGAGAACTCTATTTATAGTTTCCTTCTAAAAAATGCCCGCTCTTTAGAGGTACCGCTCTTGGGAAATTTTACTGAAATTAAAAGTGTATTTCTGAATTAGTTATTGAATTAAATTAAATATGTTTGAAGCTTCTTTGTGATATCTTCAATTTTGAGTCTTTCAATTTGATTTTGACACCAACACTTTGTAATGAGTTTAAACAGATTATTTGAAATGTTTTGAGGATTATCAAATTGTTTACCAGAGGTAACAAACTCTGCTATTTTCCATGAAAATTTGAAGTCTTCTTTTGAATAAGCTTTTTACCATATGAAACACTCGTACATAGTAATAGCAAACGAATAGATGTCTGCACTTTTCTTGTACTTTTCTTGTTTTAATACTTCAGGCACCATATATGTAGGTGTTCCAATACCCTTAGTGAACGTCATGTTAGTCATCATCATATTCACATTTCTTGATGACCCAAAATCAGTCAATTTGGCGTTCACATCAATTTCACTTTCTAATGAAAACACTAAGAAATTGTCTGGTTTGATATCTCTGTGTAAAATGCCATTATTATGCAAATATTCCAATTTTTTTGCTGCGTCATACATTAACTTAATACGCATTGGATTGTTTACTTCTTCTGTAGTTTTGTGTTTCATTGAGTCTTGTAGTGACCCATATTGTGCAAATTCAGTGACCATACATATCTTATTTGGTATAAAACAGCACCAAAGAAGTGGAGATATATTCACTCCTAAATTTATCCAACATTAGGACTTCATTCTCAAACTCTTCTACTTTTGTTTGATCATTTCCATTCAGTTTCATCTTCTTGATTGCAACGACATTCCCTCGATAAGTTCCTTTGTAGACAATTATTAGAAACATTAAAGAGACTCACAAAACAAATTTTGAACAACACATTTGTGAATTAATCCACCCACTTTACGCGTACTCATTTGGTGCGATTATTCATTATTCTCAATTTGCAAAAAGAAAACCAAAATGCGTCCACCCAGTATATAAAATAAAAATTGATGACACGGGAAACACCAATAGATGATTAGTGTGGACTTTTTATCAATAAAACGTTTGAATAACGAAGTGGTGGTATTAATCGATTGACCAAATAGAATTGATAAATTAAAACTTTTAATAAAACTGTTATTAAATTATGGTTTTGTTTTAAATTTGTAGGTTAAATTTATTTATTTTGTTGTTTATTTTAACAAAAGACTAAAAATGAATAATAGTTACAAGCAATACACTATGAAGTGTTTGCAAAGAACCAATGTATGAATAAATGAAAGACTAACAATAAAAACACAATGACATGAACAAGTTCTTTTGTTTCTAAAATTTTTAGGGTTCAAAATGAAATTGTTCTGCGTGTTGGTATTCAACAAAATTTTATCCAACTCTTAGGTAATTCAGTCTTAATTTAATAACTAATAAAAAATAGTTGTTTATAATAAAATATAGTTAAGATTATCAAACCTGATATTTTCTACCAACTCCAGTTTGATTTTTTGAACAGATAACCATAACACATTTGAACAAATTAATCAATAGAAAAAGAAAAGGATACCAAATGTGATGACAACAATCGCAGAACACCCAGATTCGTTGTCATACCAATCAGAGTCATTATATACCCCATCTAGTACAGGTGTTTTCTTAACAGACTCCATAAATGCATTATATAGCAATTCCATTCTTCCCTCACCAGGTGCCAATGTGTCTGAAGTGTTATACAGTCCAAAGCATTGTTCGTGATAGATGTGATAATTGTAACTTAATTTGTACTTCACGAAAGTGTCAATAATATCTGTGACCCAATTTTCACCTCCTTTGTTGTTTTCAAACATTCTGAAATTGGCTCCGAACTCCCCAATGAAGACTGGAACGCCAAAAAAAGCTTCATATGTTTGTATAGACCTTGTAGATATATCAAGCGATTCATACCCACCGCCATAAGCCCAACTGTTGTTATGGACATCAACAATGAAAGCAACTTCGTTTGTCGCGCTCACTACTTTTAAGTCCATAGTTATGACATAAATGTGTCCTTCAATAGGTAAGAATGGATGATCAAGAACAATCGTAGCATTTCCATTGATTGTCATTTTCCATCCGAAAGTGTTATCTACACCATAATTACCATATAATAAGTTATTGTTATTACCAGTACTCGAAAAGACTTTAAATGTTGCATTTGTACTTACCTTCTCGAAATTGAATTGCCAGGTATAATCTATTGTATTATTACTAAAGTAATCATTGACTTTGATGTTATCAACAGTCACGCATGTGTTAATTCCATTCACAAATTTCAAAGCGACCCAATATGTGTTCCTGACAAATTCAGTGTCTTTGGCATTCCAATTGAGCTTCTTCTGTACCCAAATACTTTTAGTAATATCAGCAACTTCTTTACTTATTGTGTATGCATAGACGTCCTTCCCTCCATAGTTTATATTGTGAGTGTTTGGCCAATAATACTCGTCATTCATTGGATTACCTGGCATTCCTTGAAAGGTGTACCACCCTGGGGTGTAATCGTGATATTGGATGTTCCAGTTATTGTCTTCTACTTTAAATAAGATATTCCAATTTACTATTGTGTACATCGCACCGTCTTTTGTATATCTTTTGGCTGGTTCCAAAGACAACATGTGGTGGTTATCGACTTCTCGAATGGTCTTTATTAACTTGGAGTAAAAGGTATTCAACTGCTCATATGTATTCTCTTCTGTCTGATTAAACCTTAAACAAGGTTCATTAACAGGATCATACCCGGCTATACCTTCTTCATTACAATACCTCTTCGCTATATATCGCCAAAGGGCTATCAGGCGATTCTGTTCATCGTTTTTGTTGTCAAAGAGAGTGCCCGCACATTTAGAGAGATACCCTCCTTGTGGAATATGGAAGTTAAGAAGAAGTCGAATATTATTCTTCTTTGCTTCAGCTATTTCAGTGTCGAGCCAAGCAAACCCACTCTCTTTGTATTGATATGGAGAAAGGTCACTCTCAAACATTAAATAATGCAAATACATCCGGACAGTATTGAACCCCATTGAGGAAATATCTTTGTATGCTTCTGGTGTGTGTTCCGGCTTGATTTCAGCAGTTTTATTTGGATATATTTCAATGCGGTTACTTAACGCAATCCCTTTCATATAAAATTCCTGTTTTGTTTGTGTGTCAAAGTATTTACCATTCTGAACACGAATAAATGACAAAGTGGGTATAATATTGAAGAAACAAAGTAAACACAAATAACTTTTATTCATTAATAATATTCAAAAGTTCTTCTTGTTTTATAAAACAAGAAAAACATGATTTTGTTTGTAATTGAAATAATTTAACGACAGATTTGTAAAAATAAGATTTGGACTGTATTATATAGTTTATTTTATTATACAATATAATTGCAAAGTTCAATTTAAGCAACTAAATAATCAATGATAGTTTTTATAATTCGTAAGATTCTTAAATAATTGACCTATTAAACAGAAACAATAAATTTAATTATTAAATATTTTTAAAGTCTGATTTACAATGAACGATATTCCTAAAAAAGGAAATTTACTACAAGTCGGTACGAAACCCCTATAGTTTTCTAAAACCCCTCAAGTCGTCAATTGATTGGTCAAAACCAGAAAAAAATATTTTATATTTAGAAACAACATTTTCAAATAACGATTGTAAGCCAACTCCACAAACGCGTTCTTAAAACTTATTCTCCGATGTCACTTCTTACGGTTTTGAACGAGACGCAACTCGTTATGATCATGTCTTGAACAATTATAAACAAATGAATTTTTTTTATAATTTTTATTTTAATATTTTGTTTTTGTTATAATACACTTATTATTGTCCAATTTTTTATCGTACTTGTTCGGGATAACATCGTAATTAATTTACTTTGAAACTTGAGGGGTTTAAGACAAATTGATAGGTTTTTACCATAAAGGGGGGATAAAAAACCGCTTCAGCTTAAAAACCGATTCTTTCAAAAAAATAGTTTTTTGTTAATTTAATTATAATTAAATTTAAAGTTTATTTTTTTCCTGTTTCAACAATAAAAAGAAAAAATTCAGGGTTTTTATTCAAACAATATTTTACAAAATGAAAGTAGCCTTTTTATTTTTTTGTGAAAATTTTTTATTACAGAAAAAAAGCAAAGTTTGCCGAAGCCATAAACCGAGACTATTAAAAGTAGCAAGCAAAAGTTTATTTTGAAGACAATTAATTACATAAAAACGAAAATAAAATGTTACACACCAAAAATTATTTTGAATTGTTTTTCAAACTCTTTTTCAATTTTTTGTTGGAATACAAAAACTAATAAATCTTGAACCTATGAGTGCACCTTTTTTCACACCCCCTTTATTTTCCTCTAATTTTTTTCATTGTTTTTTAAGAGTAGAATCGATGATACTCGTGGTGGTTATAAACATACTCAAGAATAAAATTTAATGTTCTAACAGAGTTTGATCATATTTTATTATGATATACCTACATTTTTGTATCAGAAGATAAATGCACCTTTTTTCCATCACCCCAACAAATTTATTCCTCAATTAATCAAAAGTGCGTTTTATGGCCAAATTTAAATATTTTATATTGGCAAGTTCCAAGTGAGGACGTTTGAATTACCCATTCCCAACTCTTTTTCAAGTTCATGTTGAGTATTGTATGTACGATGCATCTTCAAGTGTGTGAACAATTTTTTAATAAATTATGACCAAAAACGAAGCAAAACAATAAATATGGTAATTTTCAATAAAATTTAAAGGACAAAATGATGGAAGCGGTTTTTAAGACGCTTGGATGCCGATATATTTTTTCTGTGTTTTTTGATAAAATTTAAAAACTTTTCAATTATTTTACAAAACCAGTCTTTTTGGTATTATTTTAGTGTTGTTCATTTTTAATTTGGTAATGTATCGGTTTTATACGCCGAGAAGAGAGGATAACAATAAGACGAAAAAGATAGTGCATGGTATCTCCAAAGTCGGCAACATTTCTTATTGGTAAAAAAATCAAAAAAAATCCGTGTTTCATATTACAATTTTTAACAAATTGGCAACAAAAAACAATATTTTGCTGATAAAATTAACTCGAATAAAAGTTTCAAAAACGTGGCATAATTTACTTTTAAATACCAAAATACATGTAATCTATTGGCAAGTTTACACTAAAAAGAAGGGAAGCGGTTTTAAAACCTCAAGCAAAATCACAAAAAAATAATATGGCATTGTACAATAATTGGTTATATTTTTAAGTTATATAAAGCCAAGATGGTGAAGGTATCGGTTTTATTGTCCATTCAATTGTGTTGCCCAAAAATGTATTTATCAATTTGGGTATAAAAATTGTTGAAGAAAGAGGTTGTATTCTTTTAACATGTAACCAAAAGATGATAGTTTTTAAATGAATAATGATACAATGACACAGTTAAATGTTGCCCGAAAGACAAAAATAGTTTTTATTAATTATTTACACAGTGTTTCATCAAGCATTCATAGTGTTAATTTGGTGTTTATTATAGGATAAAAAATGATTTTTTATAGTTAATTAAATTAAAATATTATTAAATTAATTCACAAAAAGATGAAATTAAAGATAGGAAGAGAAAAGTAAAAAATAGTTTCTGAACTTCATTACTGCCCCAATAGTGAACATACAACACAATTACGAATATTAACAATTATTCAATTATAGTTGTTAATAAATTCGATTTATCGAAGAACCAATTTGGTTGTATACTCTTATCTACTTGACAGTTAAATGGATTGTGTTGTGGTTTTCATTTATATCGATCCAAATCAAAACATGCGTTTTATGTTTTATAGATTCTTTAATTAAAGTAACGAAACGATATAACCAAAGAACAATAAATATAAAACTATATTTACTAAAAAATATCATAATGATTATTATTTATTAATAGAATGTAAATAGTTTTTTAAAAAAAACTATCAATTGTATTTTAGTAATTAAATTAATCTATTCAAAAAAAACAAATCCAACACACACAAAACATTCGTTCATTAAATATAACAATACTTAAATTGTTTGCAGCAAGCCTAATCAATAACAACGCATCAATCCAATGAGTTGATTGAGTTTAAAACCCCATTTGATAACCCAGGTATACTACATACAATTATGAGTAAGTTCAGATAAAAAAAGTTATGCACGCCAACAATAAAACCAAACATAATAATTTAAATAATTACATTTTTAATATTTATCAGAATCTTTAAAACATCGTGTGATATATAATTCGACCAAACATAATCTTTATAAACTTATGGCATCTTCTGGTATTAAACAGCCTTAGAAAAATGAGCTCGGAAAATGTTAAAAGCCTCCACCTTGCAGGTCCTAAAATTCCAAATAGTTTAGGTTTTATTGAATATCTTAAAACATGTCCAGACACTTTTGAAAGTTTAAAATTTGG
>NW_004443578.1:168626-183888 GCF_000330505.1 Entamoeba invadens IP1 | reverse complement strand
ATCGCTGTCTGCAAAAGCGATGCATAATGAATTCGTTTTATTGTTATAATATTTTACAACTATTTCGACTCTATCATTTTCACTATGACACAGAAGCACGTTATTCAATGGAAATAACAACCACTGTTATCAATGCGTCATTCTCTGAACATAACCAATTTTATTTTTTTATTATGACTATTATTATTTATTTGTTTTGTCAAACAAAAAAATATCAATTTTCAAGTTAGTTATGTGTACTTTTTATCAACACCTTTAGATTTTATGAATACTTTTCTCAGAGTTGGCAGAAAATAGTCTATCTCGATAAGATTAACTATATTTTATTATAAATAACCATTTTTATTATTATTATTTGTATTTTTATTATTATTATAAATTATAAAACTTTCAAGCAGGACACAAATTCAATTTAGATATTGAGACACTTTTTTGAAAATAAATACAGAAATCGAATATTTTAAAACTTTAGCTACTACCATAATCAATCTCAGTTGATTTTACACATTGACACTTTGACATAGAAATTGATTAGTGGATTGAATGTGTGATTTTTAAACATTCACTGCATTTTGTGGACTTCTTTAATATATTTTAAAGTCCAAATTTGTTGTTAAAAGTTAATTGTTTCTAAATGCTACATTTAATTTTTTATTATTGAATTGTGTTGTATTAATTAAATAATTAATCAAATGATTAGTTTGATAACTTTCATATTTGCTTTTTTTATACTTACTAAATCATCATTATCAATTTTGAAAACAAACATCAAGTGGTCGCAATTGGCCGTTTATGTATCCGAAAAATCAATTTTATTAACGGGAATATAAAAAAAATTCAATTATTGTTTGGTTTTTCAAATATTTTAATTATTTTTTTGTTTTTAATTAATGTTTTTAAAATAATATAAAATGTTTTTTGAATTTATAACAATAAATATTATATTTTACTATAATTTGCTAAAGCCGACTTTTCCCACCTACTCTTTATTATTTTGGTTGTAATTTTTGTTATGTTTTGCTTTCATATTTTTATTTAAAAAATAAATGCACAAAACGATTTTTTGGTATAAAAAATAATCCAATTTTGAAATTAATATATTATTTGTTTTTATTTATTTTTTCGGGAAAATCACCTAATAATATTTCAAAATTATTTAAACAGTTTTGGGACAATTTTTTAAAAAACTGTTAAAAAAAGCAGTATTGGGTTGTTGGCGAGTTAATATAAAATTAAGTATAGTACTGTTTAATATGAATTATGAATACGCTTTTTGAGATTTTTTCTGTCTAATTAGTAATTTGTATTAGAGTTTTTGTTACAATTATATTAATTTAAAATATTAAAATAATACAAATAGTTCAAAAGATTCAATCAATTATTATCGACACTGTGCTATTCAAAAAATAAAAAACGACATAAACTTTCATTTTAAAAAATCGAATTGTAATTAAAAAAATTAAATCGACGAATTTAAAACTCTAAAGTCAAATGAAATCAATAATTTTTCTTTCTCTTCTTTATTTTTCATGTGTATGTGTATCAAAGAAGTACATCTCTTTTGCCGATGCTGATGGCACACAGACAGTACTTCGCGTCGACTCATGTTATTATTACAACACGAGGTACTACAAATTTGGTGAAAAAGATGATCAGGTCCAGCAATTTTATTCGACAAAAAATGATTGTGGCAATTGGGAAGAAACCAATGAATTCGACGCAAGTGTTTTAACAATCATTGATAAACTTCCTGATTTCTCTGCTGCTGAGTACTCATACAGTGATGCATACAACTGTGAACTTATGCAAGACGATGCAAAACCAATGGAACGGATATACCCAATCGGATGTTTTAAGTACACCAACGACACCTCTATGAAACTTGAAGTAAATGAAAAATCAATAACTTTTAATGAATACAGCAAGTTAAACTGTGAAGGCGATATCAAGAAATCAGACGTTAAAGAAAACAAAAAGTGTTTAGAACTTGTAAAAGGAAGGTTTTATATATACTCAGATGGCACAAAAAGTCAAATCATTATTCTGATGGCCGTTGTTATGCTTTTATTCTTCATATAAATGAGAGCTATCGGATATTTAGTTATAGTTCAAAATATATATATTATTATAGTTTAAGTTTATTAAAAAACATAAAATAAAGTCAGTCTGGAAACCTTATTTATTCCAAAAACCTTATTTTTCGACAAAAATAGGTTATTTTTTTGTTATTTGGTTTTGTTTTTCAAAATTATTTTTTTTTCACTTGAAATCTTTGTTTTTTCAATTCAAACGAACTTAGACAAATTGACAAATTTGATTTTTTACGCTCAAACATCGCGTATAACACCAGAGAGTGGTGCCGTTGTTGTAAGCAGCGGTTGGGTGGATTTTTGTGTGTGAGATGACAAATGCAACACGAGAATTTGACAACAAACAACTTGGATTTAATTAAATAATTAATAAAAAACAACGAGACAATCATAATCAAAAGAACACCACGCTTGGCAGACTCGAACATTGAATTGTTGTACTGCAGTCGGGTAAAAGTTGTTTATAATAAATTGTCTTGGCTGCGTGGGTGTCTATTTGCTCTTTGTAAGAGTAGAGTCAGTCTTTTAACGTTATCTGGTGGACAAAAAATACCTTCATTTTTGTCTAAACATCGGGCATTAGGTAAAGCGTGAAAAAACCCGAAACAATTGGGATGCATTTTTGGGACTGCTCCCCGAATTATTCCATTTTTTATGGTCCAAAAGGCACCAGATATCGTTTGAGACAGACTGTACATTTAATAAGTCGACTCACGCCTTATAGCAAAATTCTTCAAAAATGATCCAAAAAACTTAGTTTGTTTTGTGTATTTTCCCGTTAATTTGGGGTAATAACACCATTATTATCACCATTTATTGACAAACAGAAAAAATGAAATGATTGGCTAAATGATTTTAACCCCATTTATGTTTTTGGTTGTGTTATTGGAAAATAGTTTAAATAATAGTAATATTTATTAAACATCCCAAATTTGCATTTTTTTCAAAGGGAAAAAAATAATTAAGGTTTTTGGAATAAATAAGGTTTCCAGACTGACTTTATATTAAATTATTAAATTATTAAATTATTAAATTATTATATTATTAAATTATTATATTATTATATCTTATATTATATTACTATATTTAACTATATTTAACTATTATATTAATTTTTATTATATATTACTATATATAACTATATATTAGTTATTTTTCTAATATAAAAAATATGTTTTAATTGAATTATTTTAGTTAATATTAAAGTATTATATTAATCATATTACATTGCATATGGAGTTGTTGAATGTTTGTTTGTGCAAGTCGATATCACGCTGGTACTGCACTTGTTGCTGGATCATCCCATTTATTAAATCAACATTTTGACAAAATTCATCCACAACAAATTGAAATAACTCATTAACACCATCACCAGTAGCAGCAGAACACGTTTTGAGTGTGATATTATATTTGTTGCACAAAACTTGTGTCATTTCATGTGTAATAAATTTATTAGTCAAGTCATTTTTATTCGAAACAATTACACAAACAATATCATCGTTTGTGTTTTCTCGCATGCATTCAATTCGTTCACTCACACTTTCAAATGAAACAGTATCACTTGGGTCAAATACAACTATTTGTAAGAATAACATAAATAGCCACACAGATTTATTTATGTCGAATAAATATATATATTATTTATATAATTGTTATAAAACAAACTGATATAGATATGTATACCTCTGTATAAAATTTTGTTGAAACTGATTCTATCTTGTTGGACTTATCGTAAGTGTTTTATTTTTAATAACAAAGAAATAATAGAATGAAAATATTAACAACCAAACTCTAATAACATAAATTAAACTGTTTATCTATTACAAATATATAATAACAATAGTAGTTTATTTATTATTTTATTAACAATTGATATTTTTAATAGTTTTAAATTAATAATTCAATAGTATTATGCAATTACTATAAATATGGTTAATTTTAATAAAATTAATAGTAAAATGTGATGCCATTAAAAAACGATAGTTAATAAACCGATTAACCATCGTTTTATCAAAGTTAATCGGAATAAGTAAAGTTTATAAATAGTATACATATAATAATAGTAAATGTTTAATTTGATTAACTAAACAAATTTTCGAATTTGTAAATACACAGACAGACAACTCGAAAAAAATTATTTTTAACAAAATATTTCCCATCACCGAGTGACGGGTAAACATCGAGTACAGAACAAAACAAACTGACATCCCACAATTCTAATCGAACTTTTATCCCATTCTTATTATATGTTTTAGTTAAAAAGCCACACCCAATTGTTATTGGGTCATTTGGTCCACGAATTTTGTTATAAACAAGCCTTTCAATGAGTGCCGTTTTTCCGACACCAGTGTTGCCAACTATAACAGTTTTAAGTGTGATTATAGCCTGTTCCATTTTTCAAGTATTTACAAGTTACAATTAATAATGAGTTCTATTATGAATTATAAAATAATTTTCATACCAAGTTTTAATGTTTTTTACAATGAATTTTATAATGAATTAATTATGAATTATATTGTGAGTTTTACAATAAATATTATAATAAATTATAAAATGAATTATATTATGAATTATATAATGAGTTTTATTTTTTTTCATCACATATTTGACTCTTCCCATCAATTTCTCTCATTAAAAAAAGTGTATTAAAACCCCAAAAATAAAGAATTATTACATTACTTAATAATAAAAATCAAATTATTTCTTCGCTGCAACAACTTCCTTACCTCCACTAATTCCATCTGAATTTTCCTCTTTCTTCCTTTCTGTTACAAGTGTATTAACATTCAGTGTATATCTCTTCGCTGTTTTAAAAAAGTTCATATTAAAGAGTGGGACTACGACTCCATTAATTAAAGTAACAGGGACATAATATACATCTTGAATAAAATTCCCTTGTGGAGTTGTTTTGACTGCTGTATTTGGTATATCGACACTCACCACCTTCTCCTCTCCCCTCTCGTCTTTTTCGCTCTCTTTTAACACTTCATTAAGTCTCTCCCCCACCCCACTGTCTATCACAACACACTCATTCGACTTCTCTTCTACTTCTGTAGTGGAATCGTCGCTTATTACCTCCACCATTTGCGGTGTTTTTAAGAGCCGCATTTCTCTCTCATACTCTTCAAAAGGAACTTTCTTAATTGTCACATATTTCCCGTCATACTTCGACGGGACGTTTCCTAAAAAAATAACCGTCTCTCGAGGACGGGCATATTTCGTCACGTTCATCGCACTGAATGTGCGAGCAAAGTAATGGAGGCCATTCTTCCCGTCTTCTTCCTCGACAACGGATCTCTTCTTCATTTCATATCGCGACGCTTTAATATTATACGAGGGGATCTCACAGAGCTTAATCGACGAGAGTTTGGACGGATTCGCCGTTTTAGTGCGCTGCTCTTTGAAATCTTGAAATGGAAAGAACTTTTTAAGTTTGTGGTTTATAAAGTTCATCACGTTCAACACTTTGGATTCAGTGGTACTCTCCTCTTTCCGCCGCTTGTCACCATCTGAAAAATCGCGGATCTCATTAGTCGCCTTAATTGGGAGATCATTCGCGTCAAAAACGATGTTCGAATTGACAACTAAATATTTCTGAGTGGAATCAAAGATCAGATTGCCAATCTCATCGAAGATATAAGAGATCTCAAAAAGAGGTGCAAGCTTCGTGTTCGTACGCTTCTTATTAAGAATTATAAATGAGTAATGATGATTTAAAGCTAAATAAGTTAGGCACGCGTGGATATAGAAATACTTTGAATCTGTTGAGTTTCTTTTGAGTTTTGCGTTTTTTTGTTTGGTCAGGACATCCCGACTCGAAAATATGGGTTCATACGGCTCACTCATTCCAGTTTGATTAATCGAGATTGATGTTTTGATTTGTCTTTTTTACACCCTCGTTGCATCTTTAATACTTTTTGGTTTTTATTGTTAAAAGTATTTAATTAAAAAATATTAGTTTGGGAATGATTTATTTCTTTTAAAATGATTTTTGTATTTGTGATGACCTAACTCATCTTTGTTTGACCAATAATAATTTTTACTTTTATTTATTTTAATATTTTTTACCATCATTATTTTTAAAGTAGTAAAATAGTAAATATTTATAGTATATAATATCATATATTTAGAATGAGTTATGAAAAAATGAAATGTCGTGATTTTAATCACAATTTTAATTTAATTTTTAATTTTAAAATTATAAATAAATTATATGATATTAGTTTATATATTTAATTTTATAATTTATTAAATAACCTTGATTTTAACTGTTTGTTTTTATTAAACCAGTTTAAGTCATTAATAATTATAAGAGAATAAAAACAAATGATTTTAGATACAAAGTTCATAGTAAAATATTAATTACAAATTTAAATTTGGTTAAACGATACAACAACCAAAACCATATTTAATAATATTATTTATTATTTAATAAAGTTCATTTCAATTGTTATACTTTGATTCTAAATAAAAACTAAATTTAATAAACATCATTAGAGTATTATTTGGAAATAATCAAATTTTATTTTAATCTCGACTATAATATTTATTTAAACATTAAACAGATTTATGAACTATTATTATTTTTTTACCAATAAAACAATACATAAGACAAAGTTTATAATTATTAAAGTCATTAGAAAAACATCATTATTTTAATTAAATCCAAGTTATTTCTCAACTTTGTCTATTTTTAATATTTAAAACTATTTAATAATTTGATGTTAAAATAAAAAAAATATTTTTCCTATTCGAGTATTTTTGAACAAAAATAAATAAAAAGGTTAATGAGAAGTGATTATCAAAACAAATACTAAAGATTTAATTAACATTTTCAACAACCCACTTTTGTTCATTCAAATTTTTGTTTTAGTGTCGCTTATTTGTAATAATGTATTATAAGTGTTTTTTTCGCTTCTAGCATTAACTTACCATTTCATTATAATTTACTGGACAGATGTAACTAAAGTGTCTTCTGTAATATAAAGTTTTTATTGCACTTATCTCATTTTCTTTTCTTATTGCATATCTTTCAATTTGTCATTGCATTTATTGCATTTGTGTTGTTCACATTGAAGAATCCATCCCAATATTTAACACACTTCATTGTTTCTTTGTCTAAAATTTTTGGTGCAACACACTCAAGACAATCAGTCGGATTTGTGAACACTTTGCATTTCTTGCACATTTTCTCAGCATCAACTTTGTAATACATTCCTGGACAATAGTCTTTCACATACTTTTGGTATTTTCAATAATCAAAGCATCATCTTTGCAAACAACTCACTTGGTTTCTTCGTTGCTTATGTCTTGCAATTTTCAACACAAACAACGCACAACTTTTTTTTTGCAAAATACGTTTCTAAACAATCTTTTTGTGAGTTTTATCTGGTTGGAAATTATCAGTTGTTCACACGATAAACTCAGTAAATGATCAGAAGTTTCACGAACAGCAATTGTATTACATGTTGAACATGTTCCTTCAATAGCCAAATAGAATCCATCAATATTAAAAAACACTTTGAGTACGTCTCATATATCTAACAATTGCTTCAGCTTTGCATTCTTATATGTTGCAGTTTACTCTTTGTGTTAGCCAAAAAGACGTTCATTGACTGTTACATTTTTTTCAGTGTCTTTAAGCATAGTTTGTATACTAAAAGTACATTTACTCCTATCACTGTTAATAATGCATTCTGCAAAAGTTTTCTTAAATTTGTGTGAAGTTATGGTTGAATTGTCGTTAAAATAACCATCATCGCACTTGTCAGAACATTAAAAAGGACTTCATTCAGATAATAATTTCTTGAAATTGTTGATAGTTTGTTTAGATATTGAAATATTTTTTTTCTAAAATGTTTGGTTTTAGTTCAACAAAAATTTTAAAATAAAGAACAAATTATTTTAAAATACAAACTAAATTTTTAAATAATTGATTAGTTGTACAACAAACATCAAATTATACTTAACTATTATGACAAATAGACTTGTTTAATGGATTCATTCATATTTATTATAATAGAAACTATTTGGTTTTCAAAACAAAAAAAACATCTAAAATATTTAATAATTTATATGTTTTTAATTACTTTTGAATAACTTAAAAACAATGTTTTCTCTTAAATTATTCCACATTAATAAAATAAAGTCTCTACAACGTTTCTAACAAAACAGTGTTAATTAGACACATACCACATGATGGTCGTCTTAAAATACTCAATTGCATTTTTAGACTTAACTGATCTATATATGGTCTCTCATAAATATTACGACTTTATAATACTTTTTCACTTTTATCCAAATTCAGTCACAGATAATACTATTAAATAAGTCTCCATAATAGAAACACTCAATCTTTCGAGTGATGAAGTTGACCTATTAGTAAAAGAATTACATCCACGAGTACCCATACAATTTTTGTTAATGGTACGATTATGATAACAGTTTCATTAAAAAATCTTTAGATACACAGTTATATGAATTTAAACACGGCTTCATTCACAAAATAGGCACAAACACAACATTAAAAATGAAATTTCTTAAGATCATGGTTTAAAGTTATTAATAGAACAGTTTAAGATAATGAAAAAAATGAAGAAACATATTTTTGTTTGGAAATGTAATTTATACTAAAAAATAAAAACACTATATTGTAAACATACCAGTCGACAACAAGACACTGAAAATGTCTCTTATATTTTCATATAAATAAAACAGAGCTGTTTAAGAAAATTTTATTTTAATTTATTTTAAATTCCAAATGATGTTTTAAATTAAACTTGTGTTCATTTAAATATATTTACGCTCAAAATTATTCAGTTTCCAAAGTGAATTGTGTTATTTGAGTTTTATGCATTTGCCAGATGCAATGGTTTGAAATCAGTAGAAATACCAGAGAGCATCTCGTTTATTGGGGAATACAGTTTTACAAGTTGCCAAAACTGTCACATATACAAATTGGGAAAGGATTGAAAACACTCGAAAATAGTACTTTTAAGTATTTACTTGTATTTGAACAAATTTTTATTCCAGAAAATGTCGATGTCATTAAAAGAAACTGTTTTGATGAGTGCAAGGCAGATAAAAAGTAATAGCAGAAAACAAGAAATGCTGTATCGATGAATGTTAATTCACAAGGTCCGCCATTTTGAAGAGATAAAACTAATTATCGATATTGAAGCGTTGTTTCGTTAAATCTATTGATATTACAATTAATAGTATCAAATTTATTATTAAATTATAATAATATTGTAGTATTTGAAATTGTAAAATTAATAATTTATAATAATAGTAAATAAACTTAAATAATATTTTGTTATTAACAAAATAATAAATTATAATAAAATGTTATATTGAATAAAAATTAAAAATAAATAAACAAAATTCAAAGATGTTATTTACATATGATTTAGTACTTTGATTGGGCAATTAATTTTCCACTTCAGCAACATTTTGAGTGTTGTTAAACGCATCAGTTGAATATTCACCAACATCGTTTGGACTGAGTTGATTCATATTGAAATAACACGGTTGAATGGTGTTGAAATAATTCATGTCAAACAGAGGAATTGCATAAGGCGTGTTGTTCACATATGAAATAGCGACTGGGACATAGTATACTGGCAGTGTTGCAATTCCATTTGTGATGGTAGTGGAAGTGCTTTGTAGTGAAGGAGAAGAGTTTATTTGGCTTGTAATTTCTTGTTTAATTTCGACGCTAATATTTTCATCTATTTCTTCTTCTTTTTCTTTGACTTTGTCTTCATCTTCATCATCGCAGACCATTGACTTATCTTCATTGTTTACCACATTGTCTACAGTTGACTCAGTTATTGTTGTCGTTACACCTTTGTTCATTTTGTAGCTAATGATTTCCTTTTCATAGTCTTCAAGTGTCACACGTTTAATGTTAGAGTATTGCTTGTTGTATTTCAGAGGGATGTCACCAAGAAATATTGCCGTGTCGCTTTTCCGAGTTTTGCTTTTGAATTTCATTGCATTAAAACTTTTTGAAAAGAAGTGAAGACCACATTCTCCGTCATCTGCTTCAGTTTCACATCTCATTTTCAATTCAAAATCAGACTTCTCAATGTTATACGATGGTATAAGTAACAGTCTAACACTTGACAGCTTATTTGGATCCTTTGCTGTTCGTGTTCGTCTTTCACTCTGATTTTTTGATGGGAAAAATGTCTTAATTTTGTAATTCATGAAGTTCATTAAATACAACAATTTGTCGGTGTTGTTCATCTTCTCAATTCTTTTGCTTTCTGATATAGTGACACACTCTGATGTATTAATTAATGAACTTTTCTTTATTGGAAATCCCTTCGAGTCAAAAACAATGTTTGAGTTTTCAACATAATATCTTTCGTTGGAGTCGTAAACTATTTTGCCATGCTCATCGAAAATGTTTGCAATTTCAAAGTGTGCAGCAATCTTTTGGTTTGTTCTCTTTTTGTTGAGGATAATAAATGAATACTTCTTTTTCATTGCCAAATAACTAAGACAAGAGTAAATGTAAAAGTATTGGGAATCTGTAGACTCCCGTTTCAGTTTTGCGTTCTTTTCTTTGTTGTCTTGGTGGCACGTGCTTGATGTGCTTGAATGACTCATTGTTTGGATTGTTGAGATATTGATACTATATATAGTGAATATATTTTAATTATTAAAAATAAACAATGTTTATTTAAAACACTCCAATTGGGCGTTTTAGTTTAGGTTCAATCGTGTTTGACCATATCATCAACTTAAACTATATTTTATAAATAATTTATTTATTAAATATTATATTAAAAATAAAAACTTCAATGATCAATTAAGGTTCATTTCTTGTATGTTAAACATAAAACCCGAATTTTAAACTAATTTTGTTGCAAAATTTATTTTTTATCAGTGTTTATTATTAAAAACAATAGGTTCATACTATTTATAGAATAGTTCATTGCGAGCTCAATCAACTTTGGACTAGTTTCTTCAATAGATCTGGTTATTTATAATTGTAGAATTTGTTATTTTATAAATACAATAACAAATATTTTGTTATTTTCTGATTGGCAAAACTTTAATTTATAGTTTGTAGTTTTTCCTCATTGTAAAAATAAGTAGTATTGATAAACAATTTATATTGGTTAGTTTAATGTCTTTTAAATAAAAAAGTCGCTCATTTATCATTCTTACTTTATACACTGTTTATTTCGCAAAAACACAAAAGAACTACATTACAGTTAAAACTATATAAAACACAATAAATAATAAAACATAAACACTGATTTTATGCCGTTCCAGAAAATTTGCTTTGAAATATAAATTAAAGAAACAAAGTTTAAAAACGACATAAATATATTAACAACATAAACACACAAAATAATTGATTTAAATCATTTACAAATTGTTTAGTAAATTGTTAAATAAAATGAGTTGAAAAAATATCAAACATAAATGTAATAAAAGGAAACTCTAAACATGTTTTAATTTGGTTTTATGTGTAAAACATTTTTAAGTTTAACTGATAGAATAAATGTCAAGATTATTTAAAGTAAAGTCTTCATTTTTATAATAAGAAGACAAACACAAAAGTATCACTTGAATATATTATACTCATCATGACATCAAAACACAATAAGAATATCAATACCAAAATAATAAAACATTGGTTATATTTTATTGTTTTCAATGTTTTTTCTAACTCCGTATTTCATTTTTTGTCCATAGAAAAAAACCACATATTTTTTATTGAAAATAATAATATTAATGAAACTGAATTTTCGAAGTAACTCGATAAGAATGACACCATATTGATTCATTAAAATTTTTATTGTTGTGCTTTTATGTCGACAATGATGTGTCTGTGTTGAAAAGTATTTATTTAAGGTAAAATTAAATAACATTATTGGGTTTTTAAAAAAGGTTGGCTAATATTTTGATTAATTTATTCTAAAATAATAAAACAGGTATGTTTTTTTTAAATAAATCTGTTCTTTTACATTTTTGATTATTTTTTTTAAATAAAAACAGGACTTTAGAAAGTTCTTAAATATAACAATATAGACTTTTGTACAACAATTTACAAACAATACCTTTCATTTAAGAACAATATAATATCAACATGTCATATTAAGTTATAAGAAGCATTTGTGGTTTAAAAGCAGAATTCCATTCTTCCAAGGTGGAGATCCGGGTTCGAGTCCCGGCAAATGTATTTTAATTTTTTTACATCATAACACCTCCAATTCATTTTCATTTCACTTTTAAAATCTCACCATAAATTATAAAGACATCAAAGGATTTGAACCTAAGTTTCAAATGAAAAATAAATTCGAGATATATGTCTTGGACCACTTAGCCACGTTGTCTTCCTGTTTTTAGATTAAAAATAATTATATTTATTATAATATTATGTTAAATAAATATTATAATCTTATTTAATTTATAAAAAAAATATTAAATGGTATTGTAAACTGTAGTTCAAACGTCTGTACCGCCGTATTTATAGAATTTCCTAAAGTCCCGTTTTTTATTTTTGTTTTTTCAAAAAAAAACAAAAAATCGAAAGTACTGACTTAATTTTGAAAAAAAAATACCAATCCTGTTCAATTATTTTCGTACGATATCGGGACTTTATTGGAATATTAGCCAGCCTTTTCCAAAAACCCGATCCCGTTATTTGATTGGACAAAAATTGGATATTCTACTAGACAACACACACACTATAGTTGTGCTAATTACACAACAACAAACATCTCAGTGAATTAAATCCGAATCATTAATGTCAAAATACTAAAAATCAATTTCGTTAAATTTTTATTTCAAACAAAAAACAAACTCGTGGTTTCTCTTTCAATACAAATAATAATTAAATTTTGAGTTTTAAAAACCAAAAAGTAATAAATTAAAGCAAATGTCCTATAAATTTTACTTGATTCTCAATGTATAATTTGAATCGTTTTGGAATTGAATCAATTGTTTGTTTTACTACATTTCAAATGTGTTCTTTGGACACTTTTTCTGGTCGACCCAATTTTTGGTTTTGCCTCTCCCCTCTTTTTAATTCAGATACTGTTGTTTTTGAAATTCCAACTATTTTTGCGACGGCACTGTAAGAATAATTTTCTTCGAGAAACGCTTTTGCCCTTGTTAATTTTTTTCTTTGTCTGATAAATAAAAGTTTGACTCTGAAGGTTTTGACGGGACCTACATTGACCACCACCACCTCTAAAAATAGAGAATATTAACTATATATTATAGTTTTTAAATAAGAATAAACCAAATAATGGAATAAAAGGAAAATTATTAAAAATTAGGGATGTTTCCCGAAAAATAAAAATGCCCAAAAACTTTTAACAAACAAGAAATGTTTTTTTTTTGTATATACGTCAAAGAATTTACTAGTATGTTAATAATAAAAACAACTAAAGGAAACATATATAATTAAACCAAATAATTTGGTTTGTTAAAACATTGTTATATAATACAGTTTTATTGCTATGAAATAAAAAAATGTTGGGTTTAAATTAAAAAATATTATAGATTTGATTATCTCATTTTTTTGAAAAAAAATCGATAAAATCAATTTTCAAATAACGAATAAAGTTGAAAATTGACAAAGTCAAATTTGTTTTATGTGTAATAAAATTAAAACAAATTATGACTATGTTGTTGTTTGAAAATATGAATATATCACAAAAAGGGTTTAAGTACACAAATACAACGATTTATCATCACAATAAACAATTTTTGTTTGATTTTTTTTATTAGTGAATGTTAAATAAAAGTGTAATTAAAAAAATAAAAATAATATATAAAATTAATTAAAATTAATTAATTTATTATAAATGTATATGATTATTAGGCTTCGAACCCGAGAATTTTATTACTAAAAATTAGTATCAAAAAAGCTAATAAAACAGGGAAAGAAAAACTGCCCCGTTTTATTACCTTTTTCGATACTAATTTTTGATTATATAATTCTGGTGCGAAGCCCAATGATTATATTTATATCTAAAATATTAGATAAATTATATATTTTAATAAAAGATATAATTACATATTAATCGAAATGGATTATAAAAATACTTATTATTGAAAATATATATTAACAAACAAATAAGATTTTTACTAATCCATGCAGAAAGTAAAAAACGTTTTCAAGATGAGAACTTTTAATAATAACAAAGAATGTTAACAAAAGTAGAACAACGTTTCGACAATAATAGAATTGTTGGGAACCCAACACCTACAAACATCATGGAGCGTTTTAATTTAATGGAAATAGAATTAAATGATGTAACCAAAACAGTTAAAAAAGCCAGCATTATATCGCTAGGTGGTGTCACATATTCATTATTCAGTACATCTCACACTGATAAAAAGAAATTAACACAAAAATATCGATGTTGTTTCAACAAGTGTGGTTGCATTGTTAAAGTGATTTTATCAAAAGACAGAAGTTGTGTTGTAAAGGTTATTATTATAAACCACCACAACCACAACTTTGATAAATTGCCCGCTAAAGTATAGTACAATTATACTGAAGATGATATTAGAACCATACAAATTCTCTCTCATTCACATGCTTCTCCTGCTGAAATTTCGGCTGAACTTGGTCTTTCAGTGAATACACGGAGAATAAAAACAATTGGTAAAAAAGGATACGATTTGTGTTGTCGTAAAGAAACAACCGAACTATTCGAAATGTGTGAAAAACTCAAAGACTTTTCCACTCATTTCATCAAACTATTTAATGGAAAATTCGATTCGTGCTATTTCTTAAATAACATACACTCCAATAACGAAAGTAATGTTGTTTTTGTGGATGATACCGCAGTGACAAATCACTTTAATTATCCATTAGTTGTTGGTGTTGTAGCGGATTCACACGGAAAAACACAAATATTGTTTTTTGCACTTTAAAAAACAGGACCACAACATCATTCGAAGAAATGTTCCCTTATCTTAAACAAAAACATGTAAATATTGAAGCAATGTTTTGTGATAGATGTTTGGCTCAAAAAACGGCATTTTTGAATGTTTATAAAGGATCAAAAATATTTCACTGTTTAAGACACATACGTAGAGATTTAGAGATTTCTTTTGGACTGAATTCTGAAATTGTCAAAAATTTCAATAATTTGAAAACTGGGAAATTAACTGAAAAGTTGTTTATAGAAAAT
>NW_004443578.1:158554-168526 GCF_000330505.1 Entamoeba invadens IP1 | reverse complement strand
TACCCTCAAGAACACGAGTTTATACAAACGACAACACCACCAATAGAATAGAGGGATATTTTGGAGATTTTAAGAAAGAACTCGGAGGTGATGTACAATCACTCGTTGAAATAGTGAAGACTATTGTAACTGATGCAAGACGTTTTAATATTAATAGTAAAAACCTTGACATTGAAAACATTGCACTTGCAGAACTTATAATTCCTGGTGATTTGTTATATTGTATAAAACCAACAGTAATTAATAAGCTCTGTGTAATGTACAAAAATGTTGAAATGATGTCTGAAGAACCCGCTTTAACTTCAAGTATTTCCTGTACATGTCAGGCATTTAAAAAACTATCATTTCCGTGTATTCATCTTGTCAGAGAAGCGCGTTTGTATTCCATTGTCCCATTTCCAAAGATTTGGTTTGGAAGGGAGGCAATGATTAGTAGCGACTACACCACAGTAACACACACTTCCGAGACAAAAATACCCAACGAGACATCATTACCAAAAAGCCATGCAGACCTTCATGCCAAACTTGAGGAAGTTGAACCATTACTACAATCCAACCCTTTGTGTTTGGCTGAGTTCTACAACTTTGTTGATAAGGGACTGGCAATACCATACACTTTATCTACTGTTCGTTCGGAAAAACAAAGTATAGCATCATCAACACCAATCACACCCATGACTTCTGACTATTCAACCCAAATTCAATCAGAAACAACAGTAAACTCACCTTCATTGATTGAAGCACACAAAAAAAACATTATCGCGCCGTAAAAGCTCATTAAGAAGAAGTTTTTTAAAGAATCTTCAAGATCCCAAAAAACAAAAACAGGTTGGTTTGAAACCAAGACAAATGGTGGACTGTATTGAAAGGGGGAAAGTGTTTACTCCTGTTGTATCAGCAAAGGAAAAACTTGTTTTTCAAAGTAAAATTCGTAAAACTACTCAATGTAGCATTTGCCACCAAGTGGGACACACAAAACCAACATGTAACCTTACTTTTAACAGACTGTAATATCATTGAAGTTATTATTCGAATTTTGACAAAAATGAACAAGTACTTTTTATAATTGTATTAAAATAATATAAATGGATAAATTTGTTCGTTTTTCAATAATTATAACTTTATAGTTTAATTATATTTTTAATATACTATTTTTTATTTCAAATCTTAATATTGAAAATAATAATAATTTAAATAATACAATAAATTTTGAAAACAAAATAGTTTTTAATTAATTATAAATATTAATTTCATATAATACAGTCTGTATATTTCGCTTTTTAGAAACTTTTACGATTTTTTTGAATTTCAAAAATAAAAAAATTCATTTCGAATACATTAAATTCAAGTAAAACAAAACATTGAAAAGAAAGCTCACAAACAGTCAGTTTGTACACTTGTAATTTACAAAAATCCATGTTCTCTATTTGCGCACAATTTTCCTGACCCATTTGCAAGCTGGTAAAACCACAGACGCTACCACTCAATATAAACAAGGAAAGTAAATTGCATAAAAACGCCAAACAGTAGATCAGAGGTGGACTTATTCAAATAATTATTACAGCAAATACTTTATTTTTGTTAAGGTGGTGGTGGAAAATGTATGTTTATTTACTTTTAAAACTTCAAGAAAAACTAATAAATATTAAAAATACACATAAAACAAATTTGACTTTGTCAATTTTCAACTTTATTCGTTATTTGAAAATTGATTTTATCGATTTTTTTTCAAAAAAATGAGATAATCAAATCTATAATATTTTTTAATTTAAACCCAACATTTTTTTATTTCATAGCAATAAAACTGTATTATATAACAATGTTTTAACAAACCAAATTATTTGGTTTAATTATATATGTTTCCTTTAGTTGTTTTTATTATTAACATACTAGTAAATTCTTTGACGTATATACAAAAAAACATTTCTTGTTTGTTAAAAGTTTTTGGGCATTTTTATTTTTTTGTTCTTTTTTAAAAACTATTTTTAGAGGTGGTGGTGGTCAATGTAGGTCCCGGTTTTGACATATAATAATTATCAGTTTTTTTAAATGCACTTTTGGGATCATTTGTGTGTTTTTATAAAACAAAAATACTATTATTTCATATTTTATATGGAAGTTTTTTATGCTTAAAAATTCTTCAGGTAAAAAAAATTATTTTGAAGACCGTTTTTTTTCTATTTTACTCAGAAAAATAATCAAATTTTATAACAAAAAATTCGTTTCCCAATTATAATACTCAAAATAAAAGCAAATTTGGGGGTCACTTCGGTACAGACTTTTGAAAACAGTTTATTTGGTAATTGTATTTTGAATTATATAATGATCGATGACTAGCCAACTTAAACTTGACAAAATTAAGAATATTTTTATTGTTGTTATATTAATAAATATTTTAATAAGAATTAGACAAACTGTGATTATATTTACAATATAATTATATCAGTATTATATTCCATTGATCAAATTGTAAAGGTTTTGCCGTGTTCGTGTTTTTATAAACACATATAGGTCTCAATATAAGAAAGGCCTGAATTATATATTCAACTTTTTAAAAACAGGTGTTTTAAAATTTTATTTGTTGCCATATTTATTTTTTTAAATAGCTTTTCGAAATAAGACATTTTTAATGGTCGAAAAAGTACCAGAAAAAGTTTACAATTTGAAATATAACAAATATTATTATTTATATGTGAATAAATTAAAAGTTTTTTGAAAAAAATTAAATGTAACACTATTTAGTTGTTATTTTATTTTTAGAAGTGAATGAAACGAAATATTGTATTTTTATTTATTAAGCTAATAAATTAGTTGATATATTTACCATTGAAAGTTTTTTTTTGAATCTATATTCAAACCTGTAACAATGAACCAGTTATAAATATAAAATTAAATAAAAATATTGAAAATGAATTTTTTTTAACTTATTTTCAAACATTTGTACACCAATAAAATTCGTATTTTTTGTTGTATTTCTTTTAACAACAAATGGATATCATTGTGATTGTACACCAACTGGCATTGACGTTGACAACGAATTTATTCCTTCAAATTGTTCTGTAACAACAGATTCTGTTTGCTTTTCTTCGGATTTAGAATTCTCGTCTGTGTTGTTAAAAATTAATACAATTGTTGTTACTAACAACACAAAATTTTATTCTGATTTTGATAAAAACTGGCAGAACACTCAAACTCTTCAAATTGCAAAGGATATGAAATTGCTCTGTGTAACTAATTTAAAAATAATTGAAACACTGATCATTGAACCAAATGCTACAATTAATTTGTTCAAATATTCAAGTGTGTTCGGGAGAATGTCAATTGCTGGAAACCTTATATTGATCGATCCGGAATTAAACAACCCAAGAATTATCATATGGAATTCAACGTATCTTCAACTCACTTTTAACTACTCTGACAAACCTGATTTTGATATTGTGAATCCAACGGGTGACACAAAGTGTTTTGATGTCATTTTACTTAATAACAATACAAATTTAGACACATTAACCAATCAATATCACATTACATCAGACATGTTTGAATATTCATACAACTTCACAACGGGGAAGGGTACTTCATTTCAAACAAAAAGTTAATACGATTTTGCCCAAACAATACACCTCTTGACAAAGAAGTTGTTTGTACTTTGAAACAAAATAATTATACTAAATATACATTAACAATGAAGGGCGCGTTTAACTATCTACACTGTCCATGTAATGAAGATCTTAATGTGAATTGTAAACTTAAATTTGCAAGTAGATTAACTTGGGTTGACATGTCTGGTTTTTATTATTATTTCTATAACACTGAATTGTTGATTGAAAAAGATATATTTTTAAAATTACAAACTATGGATTATTTTAAACAATCACTGTTTATGATTACGTAAGATTCTTATTTTATGAAGACAGTTCAATCAATATAATGTTGTTTTCATTCACTTTCGGAAATATGACAGTTGGATCATATACTTATCAAACTCCAATTATGTATTCGCCTACAACCAACACGATGTATTGCGAATATAGCCATCGATTTAAATCAAAACATCACACAATTTAAAATCGAATGTATTGGATATATCGCTCTTAATTTATATGAAAACATAAATGTTGTCCTATTTAATAAAATAGTTTTAAATGAAATCAATCAAGTCAATTTTAGTGAAAATGGGATAAGCTATGTATTTAAAGAAAAAGCCAACAGAAACAATGTTATTCCGAATTGTTATTTAATTAAAGTGGCTCAAAATAATTTGAGTTGTGTTATATGTGATTTACATCATCAACTTGTGAATGGGAAATGTCTTACTTTCGACAATAATTGTGAAAATTACAACAAAAACAACAAATGTGTATCATGTCAATGCAGGGTTTGTTTTGAATGAAAGTTACGAATGTGTTTATTTTGAAAATTGTTTATATGGTACACCGACAACTTGTTACAAATGTCGTGATAGTTACATCAAAAATAAAAATGAATGTGTGTTGGATGACAAGTGTAAGTACAGTGATGGTATAGTTTGCATCAAATGCAACACGGGAAATGTATACAACAAGTGTGAGAACTGCGCAGCACATTGTTATTTATTTGAGAACGAAAAGTGTTTGATATGTAATGACATTTTTTTATTAAATAATGAAAATGTCTGTGTTGAAGTAGAAAATGGAATTTCAAATGGCATATTAACTGTTCGGTGTAATAACACTTTTTATATAACAAATGGCGTTTTTAACAACTGTACATCAAAATATGAACACTCTGTTTTGTGTAACAAAAACAATACAATTTTATGTGAGGTAGATTATAACATTTAACGTGAGGGAATATGCATTTCATCAATTTGTCAAAATAAATCATTAATTGAAAAAAATTGGATGTGTAATTTACCAGAAGCTAATTGTGTATTTATTGTAAACAATAAATGTGTTGAATTTGAAAATGACTACATTCTTGATGTTAAAAAAACTTGTGTGAGTGTTACAAATGACACTTTGTCAATTGATTGTGTTTTATATAATAAATATGGATGCATATCATGTGACATTAAATATTATTTATCAAATACAAAATGTCGTCAATGTTCCGAGAATCGCGCAAATTGTATTGGCTTTGAAACAAAGTGTCTTTCATATAAGTATGGGTATTATCAAGGCGATAATTACACGTGTTTTTTAAGCACAGACTTGTTGCATAAATGCAACAAAATATCAACAATAACAAGTGGGTGTTATCAATGCAAAGATGGGTATTACAGAGTTGGAATGGATTGTTGTGATTGTCTTTTGAATTGTTCAACATGTAATACAAAAGACACGTGTTTGACTTGCAATTTAACAAATTACAAAACACAAAGTGGAAAGTGTTTGCCACAAAACAGTATCATTGGCTGTGCTGTTGAAGTCACACAAAATGGGTGTTCTAAATGTCAAGATGGGTATTACACAGTTAATTACATTGAGTGTGAGAAATGTCATGACAACTGCACAACATGCACACAACCCGAAAAATGCTCATCCTGTGTTAAAAATAGTTTGGTGGATACTCCTCATTTTTATTTAGTTTGCCATTTTCATGATAACAATATTCATATTGTCGTTTGTGTTAACAGTGAAATACATTGACAACAAAATGCATCACAAAGAAATTGCAAAGACAACAACATTCTTTAAAATGAGTCGCTCAAACATCACATTTATTCAACTTGGTGATGAAGTTGTTGTTAACAAAACAAAAATATCATTTGGTGATCAAATTGATGTCAACACACAACAGCGAGAACTTTTATGTGTTGGGAACATATCAAAGGACAACATGAAAATTCAAATCACAACAAAAAGTGCGACAATTAAAAAATACTAATTTGACTCAAATCCAAAAAAATTGTGTTGCCAAGTGGCGAAGCGTGTGAATTTGAGATACTACTGACTTTGAAATGTACTACTAAAATGGATGAGAGTGTTGTGTTAGTCGCAAACTCGTTCACAAAAAAGATGATGTTATTAAGAAACTAACAATAACAACAACTTCAAAACTGATGACACGACTTGATCCAGACGAGTTGGTAGAGGATAACATACTTGGTGAAGGATCTTTTGGAATTATTTAACAAGGGACTTTCAGATAAAACATTGATGCAATTAAAAAGATGAAATTATGTGGTAATGAAGACACAATTGACGAACTTGAAAAGGAAGTGAATATGTTGGACAAATTTTGAAGTGAGTACATGACCCACCTCTATGGCGCTATGTTTATTACAAATAAAGTGTGTATGGTCACTGAATTAGCACAATATGGATCTTTACAAGACTTGATAAAACACAAAACAAGTGAAGAAGTTGACATGAAAATGCGAGTAAAAATATTGTTGAACGCAGCGAATGGTTTTTCATATTTGCACTCAAATGATATTTTACACAGAGACATCAAGCCAGACAATATCTTAGTGTTTTCACTTGATTTGAACAACAAAGCAAATGCTAAGTTGACTGATTTTGGAGCAAGTCGAAATGTCAACATGTTGATGACAAATATGATATTCACTAAGGGAGTTGGAACACCTAAATATATGGCACCCGAAATCTAGAACAAAGAGCATTACAAAAAAATAGCAGATGTCTATTCTTTTGCTATTACAATGCTTGAATGCTTTTTGTGGAGTGAGGCGTTCCCAAAAAGTACTTACATATTTCCATGGACTTTTGCAGATGATGTAGCTTTTGGGAAAAGACCAATGATTATTAAAACACTTGATAAAAAGTATTGAAATGTCATTGAAAAGTGTTGAAAACAAAAGAATCAAAAGAGTGGTACTATCAATGAAATCATTGATGAGCTTAAAACGATAATTTAAAATATTAATTTAATACATAAATACATAGTTATTATTGATATATTTCATTACATATATATACTATAATAAAAATATTTGAATATCATTAAGACACACAATTTGAATCCAATTAATAAATGTGAGTAAATAATAACTATTCACTTAATAATGTATATTTATTTTATACTTTAAATTAAGATTTTTATTTTAACAAACCTTGATATTTTTACATGACAATTTTTATTGTTTTCACAATTATATTATTGCAAAAATCAACATTTATTAAATTATGTAAATTGAAACAATTGTTTAATAATTCAAATGTTGTTTTGATGTTTACAAAAATATTGTCAACTTGTATGTACAAATTTTATTGTTTAAAATGTAATAATTATTATATGACCTAAATATAATATTTACATTATTTACATTAAATATAAACATATAACAACAGTTGTTAACAATTATCATTACTTTAAATTAATGTATTTAATTTAGATATGATTTGATTGAAATGTAATTTAACAAAATTTTTGTTTGTTAACACAATAATATTAAGTGAAATTATTGAACACAATAATTATCAGTAAATTCAATAATTGTCAAATAATAAAAAAACATGTTTATAAAACGATGCAAACAATGCAAAACGACAATTAAATAATATAGGTTATTTTAATTTTATTTCTTTTTATTGTTATTAAAATTATTTATTGATTCATATAAATAATTAAAAATGGTAGTTCCAAAAACAAAATTGAATTATTTATTAAAATTAATAAATGCAAACCTTAAATTGAATCTGATTTATCTCTTTATTAAAAGTGTTTAAGTCACTTCATAAACATGTTTATAAAAATATAAACATCAACTGTATATAAAATGCAAGAGGTGGGGTTCGAACCCACGCCTTCGAAAAGACTCGTACCTGAAACGAGCGCCTTGGACCACTCGGCCACTCTTGCTTTGTTATAATTTTTAATATAATATAATATACTTTTGTAATTCAAATGATAATCATAATCCAAACATTAAAATCATAAAATTATATATTATAATTAGACAGATAAATTAAAATATTTTAATGTTAATTCAACAATTAAACTTAATAACATAAAAAAATATCAATTTTATTTTATCTATAGTAAATAGATAACGAAATATTATTATTTATTGCTATTAATTTCTAATGATTAATTGTGTCAGAAAAGAACAAATTGAGTTGTACAATAAAATAATAAGCGATTTATTTTATTAACTTTTTATGTTTGATATTGACTATATCACATCAACTTCAACCTGGTATGGACAAAAAAGTGTACTACATCTGAACGAACAAAGAGTAATTAAAACACAATTCAAAATGTGACAAATATTTAAAGTGTAAAAAGTTGATTTAAAATGAAACCCATTTGATTCATTAATTTTTGATTTTTGGCTGGACAGTTTCATAATTAATAATGGTATGTACATTTGTGTTTAACTTTATGAACAAGCAACATCAAGTGATAACGATAAGTTTAAGTTTATTTTTAATTATTGTCAATAAACAACACCTAAGTACTAATATTACTGCAACAACACTTCCAGGTGAATTGCAAAATTACACACAGAATATTACTTTTTATTTTTAAATTTTGTGGTGGTGATGGTCATTATTATGTAAGTTATGATGTTGTTTTTCTATGTCTTTAATACGATTTGTAAAAACAACTTAATCGTTTAAATACACTATTAATTAAAAAATCTAACCTTTACAATCAACAGTCGTTTCCAAAATGTAACATATAGCAATACCTCACAAAAATGGTACCTCTAAAGAGCGGGGTTTTTTTAAGAGTGTGTATTAATTCGACTAAAACTTTAAATAGAATTTTTTTACATAGCGGTAATCAAGGTTTGATTGGCTAAAAATGCCCGCTCTTGAGAAAAATAAAATTACCACACTTCCCACTTTTGAAACGTTTGACTGTACTAGTGATATCATGCAACAAAAAAAAAATAAATGTTAAAAATAAAAATAATGCAATTTTTTTAACATTCAAGTATAATTTATTTTTCATAAACAATTGGCTGATTTATTAGTGAAACTTTAATTGTTTTGTTTCTTGTCTTTTTTATAGTTCGATTTATTTAAAGTGATAATATTGTTTATAATAAATTTATATTATATTTTTCATAAAGTTCTGAAAAATGAAACTACAGTAAATATTACTGTACTAAAAACTGAAAAACAACAAATGGAAAACCAATTAAAAGATTTATCAACATTATATACTGATACAGAAAAGGCGATTTCAGACCTCCAAGCATTTAAAATAGAAAACAACTATGTTGACAACGAGTCACTTGACATTGCACAACGCATTGAAAACGCTGAGGGGTACTTTGACAGACTTGATGAGACCATTAAAAGAAAAATAAACATTACAACTTCACTCAACACAATTATATTAAGTTTGGATAATACATTAAACAAAATCAAAAAAGATTTGGCTTTGTATTCAATAGAAAACGACATTAAAAAGTTGGACGAGATATGTGATATTAAAATAGCACTTCTTAATGAAAAATGCAAAATAGACACAAAACCTTATCAAGACAAAATAGATACAATGTCCAAGAAAAGAACGTTAAAATCGATCAAATCAAAAACTCAAAAAAATTGATCACTTCAAAATATCAACACGATGAGAAATTTGAAAAAGAAAACAATAAAAGTTTGTTTATAAATAGATATTTATAATATCAATTTAATATTATGATAATAAAATAAAACACGTTTAAAAGATTAAAAAAAAGATAACCAATGAAAAAGGAATAACAGAGTAAAAACCAGTTTCACAAGAAAAGACGAGTGAGAGTTTATTTAATAATGTAACACTGAAATTTAAAGTAATATTAAAATGATGTTTAAAATATAATAATTCACACTATTTTAATTTTAATAGTACAGCGTTGTTGTTTAAAAATAAATCATTTAAAGAACAATTAATAAATTAGAAGAAATAAATATATACTATCAAAAAGAGGTACAACTACATGAAAAAGAAAGAAATGACCTCTTCGTGAAACTTGTGATGGACACATACATGTATTATGGAGATCCAGAGAAGATTAATATTTATCAG
>NW_004443578.1:152698-158454 GCF_000330505.1 Entamoeba invadens IP1 | reverse complement strand
ATAGTGTAGTGCAGAACTTTGGAGAACTGAAGGTGTGTTCAAAAAGTAGTTGACAAGTGTGCGGGTAGAGACTTTAATGAGACACTTGATATCTTGACTTACTACTTACGGTGTTTGATATCATCATCCCATTTACTTAAAATGGACCCAAAAACAGCGTTCTACAGTGGATTTATGTTGTCTGAACTTTCATACAAATGCAAGGTGTTTAGAGATATAGTCCAACTGATACTACGAAGTGTCTCTCCATGTTTAAATTAAGTCTATGTGAAAAACGAGGGAAATGATTATAAGATAGTGATGGGGTATTTGAGTGACGAGAACGGGTTACAGTATATCGAGCGGATTGAGAAGATATTTAGAATATACTTGTGCTTCATGACGAGCAAAGCGGGGAGGTCTTTTAACTTAACAATACATTTTTCAAAGTTAAAAATTTTAAAAAATATACATTTTTCATTTTTCAATTATTATAATTTGCACCCAAAATACCACAAGTGTTTATTAATCGAACAGTATCGTTTTGTAATTATGTGATATATTCAATTGAATGTTTTTCTAAGAATTAAGAGTAGTGTTATAAACTAAAAAAAACTCGCAGTTTCGGGGTGAAATTTTTAATAACAGAAAAACGAAATAGTTTTTTAATTTTTGTTATTATCTTGGAAAACTAAAAGCAAAGTAGATTGAAATTAGTTATTTATAACATATCATAACACATTGTTAAATCTATTTAATATACAATGAGGAAAGATTAGTATAAAATATAATGTGAATTATTTTTAATCTTTATTATATATTATATAACATGAATTATATTTACAAATATAAACATATACATTTTAATATATCACATTTGGTTTTAGTCAATTTTTGAATGATAATATTTTGAGTATATTTAAGTTAATAAAAATAAAAAAATAATCCTGTGTTTTCATAACAAAACAATTATTATTACAATAATTGTATTAACACAAATATATTATTAAATTGAATTACACCACGAATATAACCACCAAACATAATAGTGTGATCACCTTTTTAATTCCACTCCTTAAGTTATTATTTAATTCTCTAATACATCTACCAGCTGTTGTACACACAAAACCTTCTCTACAGAATCCACAAGCTGGCCGACAGTGTTCACTCCACATGCTGGTTCCTTGTGGATATGAATCGTTTGTGATTTGGCATTCTGTTCCATAACAATCAAAAGAAGTTGAGTCGCAAATGTACTGATTGTTTGCAAGACTTGATCTGAACAAAGTGATATTTTGTAATCGAATGTAGGTATTTTTAGTAATTAAAAACTTGATTGAACCTCCATTTGAAAATTCTTTTTTATCTGGTTTGAAATAAGCCGTGATCGACACCTTTTTGTCCGTTTTGTAGTATTTTGTCTTCAAGTCTTTATCAACAAATTCAAAAGATGTATTCGTGAATTCAACAAAGTCCGTTTTGTACACCAAGTCTGCCAAAATCAATTCAAAATCTGTTGTGTCTTCCATTTCCATATCAAATTGCACATGAGTGAAGTCTTGGTCGAGCATCATTTCAGTGATATAGACATATCCAATGGAGATAAATCCTTTCCCATTTATTATATCAGTTGGTTCAAATATTATTCCACCTGGAGTCTTTTCCATTTGAACAAGATTAATGGCATAATCTGGCAGTAAAATGTGCCACTTTAAGAAATAGACAGACTCATTTTTCTCATCCGGGGAATACACGTCATTGTTAACAACATAATAGCAGTTCCCGCCTTTATCTGATGGGAATCTTGAGTCGAATTCAAATGAATCTGCTTGATTTAAATTGATTTCATTGATCTCAAGTCTGTTGTTATAAAACGAATTTGCTCTTACAGTGTAATTTCCTTCATAATTTGGTACTTCAAATTTTCCATCTTTATTTGAGAAAATGAATTCGTCAATTGTTTCAGAATAGATTCTAATTTGAAACATAATTTGGTTGCAGTTAATGATTGCTATAATATTTGAATTCTTTTTCCTTTCAACAACAACGAGAGTTGGGTTCATACCCAAATCCAAGTACACGTGTTTAAAGGTGAATTGACAGGCATAATTGTTTTTAGCTTTGGTTTTGGGAGAGAGTTGGTTGTATATTCTGGAGTTGACAGATATGTATTTACCTTCAAGAGATTCAGTCACACCTTCTTTATACACATTCATATAACCGGCGATCATACAATAAACCTGTTTTTGATAGGCGCCAACTAATTGTAAATACTCTCCACACCGATTGATAGTATGATTATCTTTTGTCACATACATAAAATTCTCGTTGACATAACATAAGGCTTGGTTGTTAATGCCTTGAACTTTCATTGGATCGGGTAGGTCTGAGTAACAGTCAAACTGTTTGACAACTGGTGTTTGGTCATCTTCATAATTGAAGGCAAGAAAGTCGTTCATACATATTGACTTTTCTTCATTTGAAATAACAGAAACTATCAATAATAAAGGGATTCATGAGGATTGTTAATTTTTCTGAGGATGGTAAATATCTTAAACATAATTTCTTTCAATTTAGATTTTTTTGCCTAAGATCAAAAAGGTATATTTTGAAACACATGATTTTCTTTAAAAATGCTATTTATGGATTTTTTGAAAGATGATTCTTTCAGTTGATTTTTACAAAAAGATAATCTATTTCTATTTTCTGATTTACCACTAGACTAACCTTGGTTTAAATGAAAACAATAAAAATTAATTTAATTTATCGAAAAGGTCAATTTTTTTATCGAAAACACAAAACAAATTAATCTAACAATTTTTAATCTTTTTCACAAAAAATACAATTTATTATAAATCAATTCATGATATTTCAAACAATAAAAAATGATAGCAAATAACGTACTGATAATTAATACTTTATGCGATGACAATTTATGTATTTGCGTAAATTCAAAAAGAGAGGTTTTGGATATCGATAAAACAACGATTGATAAATAAACAAATTTGTGAAATTGTTTTTTTTATTTTAAACGGTTTTATTTATTTTTCAAAACATATACACACAAGAAATATATGTTTACATTATTATTTATAATACAATATTAATTCTCAATAATTAATTTTATATATTATTTGGCGTTTTTGTTGTGTTTTGACGATTAATTGACATAATCAATTAACAAAACTCACTTTATAAATAATCTTTGAAAATATAATGTTATTTATAGATTTTTAAATCAATAGTGGCAGTGCTATACATATCTCTGAGGATGGTAAGTAGTGTAACAAACAAACATTGTCAACACAGACTTAAACATCTAAAAAGTGAAATGATGTGTTCCCATATTCAAAAATAGTAACTTACTCAATACACATTTCAGACAGATGTAAAAGTGTAAACTTTCTATTTCTGTCATCCTCAGAAAATAATTGCCATCCTCAGAACTGTAAATCTGTTTAAAACACAAGTTAATATCAAAATGAAACAATCATATTAAAATATACACAATATGATTAACTTTGTTTTTATAATAAATTTGAATAATTGCATAAATTACAAAAATATTTATGAATTTGTTATTCTAAAATCACATTTTTAGAAAATCAGTGTTTTCGACTTTTTCAATTTTCATTTTGAAAAAAAAACAATTATCAATTTAAATGTAAATTTCAATCGTTTTGTTATAAAGACGGATTCGAAAATAATTTCAATAAGTATATAATCATAATATTAACAAGTTTAATTCACGTTTTGTTATTTCCCGTCTCAAGTAAGCGAGTTATAATTATTGTTTATGTTTATAAATTATCGTAACGATTTTTTGATTGTATTTATTTTTTTGGCATTTATGACAAATTATTACCATTATTTAAAATTTGAACTTTGACTCGAAATATTAAGTGTAAATTATAACTTGAGTTATGAAAGTGGGCCTTATGGGGAACTGAACCTTATGGATTTTATTTTTGTATCCTAAGAAAAATATTTTTTAATAAGGATAACTTTGATCCTGAGGATACACCTTATCCTCAAGAAACCCTTAAGACTATCATCTGTTAAAGACAGTTTGTGGTGATTTAAATAAAGAGAAAACAAGTATAAAAATTTGAAAAACCGAAATGGTTTTCGCGTATTTATAAAAAATGAGAAAAAAACTAGAGTAAAGTATTTTCTTTTTAAATCATCATTGTCTTGTATTTGGATTATTATCAATAAAAGCAAAAAATATGATTTGTCACTCACATTTAAAAAAATTGTTGTGGAATTATTTATAAAATTATCAAAAACATTAAAAAATAAACATTTTGATGTAATTCAAACTTTAATAAATATTGTAAATAAAATACTATTTTATAGTTTCAAAATTATTAATTGTTTTACGTTTTTTTGTATTTGTAATCATATAAACCTTGTTGAAATGTAATATATTTATTTACTGTATGGTCACTTTACTTGATTTAAAACTTTGCATTATGCCTGATTATTGTAGTTAATTTTAACAAAATAAATTATTATATAGTTTGATAATTTTTCATTAAAAACATAAAAAACTTTTTTTGGTTATTATTTATTAAAATAGTTTTTATAAACTAAAATTTATAAATAAAATTTTTGCATAAAGCAGAGTTTTACATAAAACCTAGTAACCCCACAATATTTTTTATTTTTTTGAAAATGAAGTTATTAAAATGTAATATGTTGAATTTTTGTTGCAATTTATAATTAATTTTGTATCAATTTTGTGAATAATTGGATATATTAATTGATTCATTTTTAATTATAATAATCTTGAAAAAAATATTCAAAATATCAAACGTTTTTATTTAAAAAGTTGCGAAAAATGATTTGATGCTTTATCTTCACATTTTTATATAAAAAATATCATTTCTTACAATATGAAGATTTTTGTGTTTCAATTATAAAGCAAATAAATCAAGAAGACTCGTTTATTAATTCATTAAACATATCAATTATTTTTTGATCTTATATCGTTAAATATATAAATTATTATTACAACATTTTTAATAAAAGAAAACCGACAAGTTTCAAAGGACAACTCAGTGGTTCTGTTTTATAACATTGCTTTTGTTTTATATGTAATTACAGTATGTGAGAATAGTATGTGAGAATGAGAAAACCCTGTGGATTCAACAAAAGTTACAATTGTGTAACTTTTATGTAATAAAATTATTATTTTTTTATTTCAAAAAATTCAAAAAGATCAAATAAAAAAATCACTTATTTACAGTTCATTTTCTCTTTCAATTTGTTTGGAAACCTACAAAGCAGCTTTCAGAGTGTGAACAGCCAGCCAGCACTTACCAACTAATTGACTCAGACCTCACGCTAAAGAATCCCAGGAATACTGGACAAATCAGCCATAGCAGCTAGACGATTCAAAGCAGGCAACGTTTAATTTAAGAGTTTTTGCGAGCAAGTTCTACAAGTTAATATCTCAATAACGAAAGAAAGTTTAACAAACGAATATTTTCTATTGGAAGGACTTATGATAGTTCAGACATATGTTGATTCAAACAGTGACCATTCTGACCTGTGATAGGAAACAGTAATGTGAACTGGGCGATACAACTGATTAAAAAGATAAAAATCAATCGATTAAATTCTCAACCCCATTTTTAGTTCTTTTTGAGATTTTTTTGGTCGTCTTTTTCTTCACAACTTTACATACAACATCCCGTTCTTTTCTTTTTAACGGCTTGCAAACAGACTGACACGAATAACCCTCAAAACACATGAAAGCTTTCGAACTGCAG
>NW_004443578.1:125869-152598 GCF_000330505.1 Entamoeba invadens IP1 | reverse complement strand
TGTATTGTATAAATAAGTCACTGTTGATAAAACCATTTTTGCTATAACTGACGATGTTTCCCGTTTCCATCCAACCCAATTTCAAGAATTCAACTGCAACTCTTTTGTATTTTGTTACAATCATACAAGGAAGAGGTTGTGAGGGGGTAATAGTGCAAACGACAGTGGATCGAGCAATGTCACGTTCGACTCCATATTTCATTTTACTGTCTGTGGAAAAACCAGCAGTGAATACTCCCTTCACCATTTGCCTGTCTGGCCATGGCTGATACCCTGACTCATCCAAATTCAAAATAAATGGTGATGGGATGCCATTTAAAAAAAGTGGCAGTGCAATGTAATACTTCAACACGGCATCTTCGTCGTAGGTCAATCGAGATTGGTCTTCAGCAAACACAGTAACAAACGAAAAGTTCCATTTTTTATGTATTTTATCATAAATAACATGGTTTGACACATCAACGTTGAAGGTTTTTATTATAAACAACCTCAAATAAGTTATGCTGATAGCTTTGCATTTTCCTGGAAACTTTTCATTATCAAGAATCAAATTCTTGACAATTCCCCATTGTGTTTCAGTTAAAAGTGACGGTCTTCCGTTATCTTTTTTTCCAAACAATGCCGTCTCCATACCTCTTCGTTTGTTGATATTAAACTGACTTGAAGTTAAAGCAAAGACTCTACATAGTTTACTCTCGGTCACCTTTTCCGTATTCATTCCATTGAACATTTCTCTCTCAATATTCATCAAATACACCTGAACATTCAGGGGCAATTCACAAAAGTTGCAATGTTTGCTGAATGTTCTTTGGGCTATTTCTTTCACTGGACCAGGACAATACTTTAAATTCTTTTCAAGTGTTGTATGGTCTAAGCCACTAAAAGCAACATTCCTGGAGCTCATAATTATATTATTTAGATTGTTTTTTTTAAAGAAAAACATTTTTATTTAAAAAAAGAAAAACAAATATGTAATTTTTGTTGAATCCACAGGGTTTTCTCATTCTCACATACTTTTCTCCACATACTGTATATTTTTTTCGAATCACTTTAAAAATACAATTTATCTTTATTAAATTAAATTATAATATTGTAGTAGTTTTTTATGGATTTGAATATTCTAGTATTTTTTATAAATAAAATAATGAAAAAACGACACTCACCCTTGATTCAAACAAATTTGTTATTAAAACAATTTTATTGCAAATAAGATTTATTATTAGTCATTAAAAGTGTTGCAAAAAGTTATTTTAAATTAATATTTCTTTGATTAGCAAATCTTTTGGTATTTTTAGGTTCTTATTGTTGCAAGATAGTCTTTTTACTTTCATTTTATAATAGTTATCTATAAATTACTTTTTGTTGTTTTCATGTAATTAAATAAAAAATAACATTTGAATCTTTTAAATTTTGTTTTTAAAAAAAACCAAAAAAATACAATTAAAAATAAAATAATAAATTTTGTGTTTGAATAATAAGTTCAATAAATAAAGTCTAAATATATTACATGAATAAATTAAAAAATGTTTTACATTGATTTGTTGTGTTTGAATAATATCTTTTTTTGTTTCCGTGGTGTTCTCAAAATAAACAAAGGAAATAACAAAATTTGATTTAAATTATTTCGATTTTAGTTGTTTTAAATATTAAACAACAAATATTATTAATTTCAAATTGTTGTCTATTTGTTCTATAAGATAAATAATTTATTATTTCAATACAGGGATAAAAAACGCTTCCTATCGATTTAATAGTTATAACTAATAACGTTATAATAAAAAGTATAATACAAATTACCACCTAGGATAGAAAAAGTCTCTACGAGGCATTTTTGGCCTTCATGGTAAACAGTACTATACATTTTATTATATTAATATTATTTAAATCAATAAAATTAAGTGGAAGCGGTTAGAAAGACGGAAGCGTTTTTTAGCCCCCTGTAGAACAATTCAAATTTTATGTAATTTGTTTCAAACCATAACACAAACATATATGTTTATTTTTTTATGTAAAGCACTAATGGTCTAAGGGTAGAATTTCACCCTCCCAAGGTGGAGATCCGGGTTCGAGTCCCGGTTAGTGCATTTTGTTTAAAAGACAACCTTCTTTTTAAACAATTGGACATTTTTTTAAAAGAAAAAACAAAAATTGATACAATTATTAATTATAACTGTTATTAATAAACAACCCACATACATAACAATTTTTCATTTTAATTATATTTTAAATTATTCACAGTAGAAATAAACATATCAACCAATAACAACATAAACACTATCTTCTATTTTAAAGCATTACCTGTTTTTGTTTATAATTGTTCATATCACAAAAACTTAATATATGACAAGCATTTCTGTATGAATCAAACACACCACTTACAGTTTTTTATTAGTAGAATTGTCAAAACCATTTTTTTTCTAATAGTGTGATATGTTTATGCGTCAATCATTCAGTCTTTTGTTGTTTTAGTTTGTTATTTGAATACATAAAGTTAACTTATTTTTTGAAATTGTTTAAGATGATTTTTTTTTCAAACCAATGACAATTGTATTGTAATGTTATAACATTTTCCTTCTTTTTATAATTTCTTCAAGTTTGTCGAAGTATTTATCTGCATTTTTAACGTATTGTGCAATCTCAAGCGATTTGTTATATTTTTAGTTATAATCAGCCTCTAAATATGAACATCTAAAACCACTTTATGTATTTGTTCAGGAATAAAAAATGTTCTTATCATATATTATTAATTATATTTAAGTTATTTAAAAAAACAATTCAAATACTACTTTTTATACATTCATATTTTATTCGAGTATTAAATAAAACTAATGTTTTAACTCTGTTTTCATTTTCTTTTTGTTTTTAATAAACAGTTATTGTATCTTTACAAGTAAATATCATCACATTTTAATATTGACGATAAATAATAAAGTGAAGCTGATAAATTATTGAGACATGCCAATAATCTCTTTGAGTGCATCTGTACTTCCAGGCGCCTTCTTGACAACCTTCTGGTCTTGGAACAAGACGAATGTTGGGAGTGATGTGACTTGGTACTCAGCAGCATACTCTGTTGCTGTTGTTGCATCAACCTTGAAGAACTTGAGATTCTTGTGTTCTTCTGAGAGTTTCTCAAACATTGGAGCACTCGCCTTGCACTGTGCACATTCGGGAGAGTAAAATACCACAAGAACATTCTTGTTATTTGCAATAGTCCCTTTGACTATAGAAACGTCGGTTGTGTTAGTCACTGGCATTGTCACTTTTGTGTATCGAATATTTTAAATTCGTTTTTATGCATTGAGAATTGTTCTGGTCACTTCTTTCACTTCTTTCATTTCTGGTCTTTTGGAAACAATTCACTTTACAACAAAAAAGTATAATTCACTATTTGTTTTAGTTCTATTAAAATAAGATATTTTTAGTTTTTTTTAAAACAAAATAACAATATATATATATATAACTATATTCTACATATCGTAATTATATCATTATAATTCTTCGTTTATATATATAGACTGTTAAAGACACTATTTTAATATTGTGTTAATTGTATTTTCAACAATCAAAAAAAATTTTATAATATTATTTTTTTAAACAATATATATATATTTATATTTATATCTTTTTTACTTATTATAAAAGTCGTTATCTTAATATAATTTACATTAAATCAAATTGAGTATCATTAAAAATGTATTAATTATTGTTTATATTTTGTAATTACAACAAATTTCAATTGTTCCTTAATTTAATTTTTATACAAATTTTGACTCTTATTTCAATCAAAAAAAACACGAATTAATTGAATAATTACACACTTAAAACATATTTTTAAACCATGAACAACTTTCTTAATTTGTTTCTGAAAATTCAAAAATGTAAAAACACAAACACTTACTTTTAATAACGAAACATATTATTTTAGATGGTTTCTAAATCTTTTAATTGTAAAGTCGATTAATTGTTCAATAAAAATAAATGTGTTTATTATAACAATTTATATTAATTTATTATTACTAATACCAACTTAAAAATTACAAATAAAATATGATTAAGTAGGTGATTGAATTGATTACAATACTACATAGCACAACATTATTACATTAACACAAAATATTCAATGTGGTCAATTAAGGGAATGAAACTGCATTAAAAGCACATGCCTCTTCACATGCATGACACTCAATGCAATCGTCTGGTCTTGCAACAAACGATTTGTTGTTTTGGAGCTCGAGGACATTAGCAGGACATGCTGACACACAAGCGCCGCATCCAGTACAGTTGTCTACGTTGATTGTTGGTGGCATTTGGTGAATATCAGTTATTAATTTTTGTTTAAATATTCCAATTAATATTTTACAATATTCTCAAATAAAGTGATAAAAACACTTCTGGTCATTTTATTTGTGAATAATTCTATTTGCCATTATCACAATTGTTATTTGCGTGTGTCTAATTGAATCTGTAAATAAACATATAAACTCTAATTGTATTTACTATTATTATCATTGTAAGGTCTAAAAATACAAGATTGAATTTTAGTTGGTGGTTGATGCAAAATTAATACAAATAAATTTTAATTTTTGATCTTCAAATTATTATCACCATTAATTCGTCCAAAATTTGACCACTTTTTAATTATCAAAAAATATATATTCTGGAAATTTACAGAAAAAAATAACAACACGTGTGATATATGAAACAATTGTAAAAAACAAAGAATATATCTTTTTGTTTGTATGAGCAATTCAATGATAAATATTATATTATTTTTGATATTTAATCATATAGAATTAAATTATTCTTTTAATGATAATTGTTATGTTTATAAATACAATTTGTAACAACTATTAAATTACATCGTTAAATCCTGTTGTTTGAGTCAAACGCATGATCAAATATTTCAATCTTTTCACGATTATATGCTTGTATAGTAAACTGTAATCATTTTTCCGTTTATTCAAAACCCAATTATGTTTTGTTAAAACTTCAATTAACAAATTCAACAAAATGTCAAAATCACATTGGCCCACACCTCATGTATTCAATTTACTGAAAACGTCCGTTATTATTTAAATAAGCCAAATAGATTAAATTTAAAAATATAAAATGACCGAAAATATCATTTTGCAAGCTCTTCATTGTATCACGTCTGCAATCAACTTTCACAGACACGAATACTCACTTTCTCACATAAATTAAAAATGAACGATGGATGGTTAAAATAAAATCATGCTTCTCCTTTTTTGGCTATTTTAAGTGGAGATGATTATAGAATCACTCACACACGCCTTTAAGTATTACTCAAAATAACTTGTCATATTTTGTGTGACCGATTCAAGAAAACTCGAGGAATAACAATTAAATGATCACGAACCTACTTTTGGACTCCAACTTCAGACATCTTGTGTTTACTTTTAATTTTTTATGTGTGTTCCTTTATTTTAATTATTAACGATTTTAATTAACCTAACGATACTGTTACTATTTTAAATAAAACACAAATTTTATTTTTTTGAACTTGATATGATATACAAAAAATGAACTTGTGGCGACTCTTTTGAAATGCAAACAGTAAACAAACCAATCACGCAAACAATAATTTATAGGTTTTCCTTTTTTTCTTAAATGTTTAGATTTAAACACAAACGGTATTGGCGTTTTCATCAACAAAACATTTTTTCCAAAAAATGTTTAATAAAAGAAAAAAAATCTAAAAGTTAACTAATGTACTATTATTGTTTACCTAGAAAATTATATATTTGTTGTTTTGAAATATAACGACTCCGATGCAAACAGTATAAAGAAATGAGAATACAACTTAATGGGTAAACAAATACTTTAACAAACACAAAAAAAGATGATTAGAAGTATAATAATTAATACATTTGTTTTGAAAACACACCTATCATTATTTTGTTTAACCTTGTCGTTTCAAGTGCATTCACTGCACTTTTGATGTTTTGAATTGTACTACTTTTTATTTGTTTTTCAATTTCATTTGACACTCGAAACATTTGATATATTAAACGTATTGATTATATATGAAGAACTAGTTTTATTTTATAACTACGCAATTAGCTCACAATTTATCACATTTTGTGCATTTATTAGTATTTTTTTTGTTGGTACGCATTGTAACACTCAGCACATTCGTACTCTGAAAACATCTCGCAAATATCAAGGAAGTGTTAATTAAACATCTTTTGTTATAAATACCAAGTCTTTATTTTGGCTACATTTGACATTATATTTTAGACAATTTGAAAAAAATTAAACACAACTAAAAAAATTACCCTTCGTATTTTAAGCAATCGATATTGATTGCTTCAAATGAAACACAGTCAGCACCACTGCAAACTTGGGTTTAAACAATTTGCATTTCAGCAGGTTTATTAACATTAATACAATCATAATTTGTTGTATCAAAAATATACCCAAATCATATGTAACACAACTTTTCCATTTCCATATCAACTTAAGCACTTTTTGTCTTAATGAAAACAATCAATATAACTCAGATAATACCATCATAAAACCTGACACACCCAATGTTGCTGTTTTCTTTGTAGTAAACAGTCTTCACAAGATTGTTACAGGTAAAATCCATTCAAGATACTTTTTACAATTGGATTTGTGAATTGAAAACATTCGTTTGCTGATCAATTGCAAATGCATAGTTTCCATTAATACTCGTTTTAGTTTTCATTATTTTAAACTTTTCCTCACAAATTAAACATTTTATGATAAATGAGTAAATATTTTGGCAAAACACAGCAAACTTTTGAACACAATTTGTGTCAATGTTATGAATTCTTCTCGTTGAGTGCATTGTTCATCGTTGTTTGTTGTGATAATAGAATAATTGCAATGGTTGTTCTCTTGACATTATTCACCACTTTAAAAGATAATACTTATTTGAACACGGAGTGCATCAACTCTATATTGAAACCAAACTATTTGATTGTGAGACATGATTTTCACTAACAACAATCAACCATTGATGTGTTTTAACAATTAATATCTGTTATTTGTGTTAATAAAAATCAGTTTAATCAATTAAGCATCTGACTTTTGTTTTTAAAATTTTTTAAATTATTTCATTTTTTTGATTTGAACATAAATTTGATCTTTTTTCAAAAAAAATTACAATGAAAAACCCGAAATGATAAGTTTGATTAATGTTATCTGTAAAAACAAGAAAACACATTCTATTTATTTTTAAAAATATCAATAAATTTATTAAAAACGTCAATAAATTTCAAGTTTTATGACGTCTATATCAATTGTTGTTTCCTCAAGAAATACAATATTTTATTCTTTATATCTCTTTCCTTTATAAGATTAGAAATCCAATATCCAATAATAATATAACAGTTAAACCGTTTTTCTAAATAATAATTGTATTTTTCAAATTAATAATAATTATAAAAATCATACTAAAATAATACAAACAGGATAACAATAAACTGGTATTGAAAAGTCGATAGATAAAAATCTAAATTGGTCTATTTTAATGAAAAACATTGGGAAATACCCTATTATATTTATATTTCGATATCGACCTTTGAATTCCAGTGAATAAGGAACTAAACAAAGGAAAAATTCATTTACTTATTTAAGTAAATTTAAAACACTAATTAAATCAGTTAATGCCAGAGTTATTGAACTAAAGGTGGAAGAAATCAATAACGACTACATAACCCCAAAAGCGTGAACTAAAATGAATGTGCAGTAGACCAACTAATGTTCAACAATTATTATTGTAAATATGAAATGGCTGTTTGTCCGGCTGTTTATTACAATTGTAAAGTTTGTTATTTTAATAAATTCTAACAATTGAAGGGAAATCAGTTTTCAAACGAAGTCCTAAATGGGTGTTCTGACAAGTATTAAGATGGTCATTTTCACTATGATTCAAACACCACTTTACGATAATTCAAGTAATCTTAAGCAGAATGTCATGATTACATTGATGGGACTAAATGAATCTTTTAGACAACTAACAAATATTGTTTGAGAACATTGGAAATGTGTAGCAGCCACTGAAAGTCATTTTGGCTAACACAAAGAGCAAACAACAAGATGTGAGAAGTGCAAAATCCGGAAACAATTGTTTGATGTGCGAGACAGACTCAAAATGTTTCTCTTGACAAATTCAGTTTGGTTAAGAAGGAACAACTTTTGCATGAAATACAATTGTTGTCTGTGGGAAATACAAATCAGCCATTGAATGTATCATGTGAACAACTGATAATCTCCACTCAGACAAAACTCACAAAAAAGATTGTTCAGAAGCGTATTTTGCAAAGTAAAGGGGTTTAATACTTGTCTTGAGAATAACAAAACATGTGCAATGAAGAAATCAAGTGAACTGTTCGCAAAGACGATGCTTTGATTATTGAAGATACCAAAAGTATTACAAATTCGACTGATTGACAAGAGTTTGTTGCATTAAAAAAGAAGAGAGCACAAAAATGAAGTTAGTTAAAGTGTGAAATAGATTCTCCAATGTTAACAACACAAAATGCGATAAGTGTAAAGAGAATTTTTATTTCAAAAAATACGCCTTGAAAACAAGGTGACATTGGGTGTGAAGTTTGTATGAACAAAAGTGGGTTAATTGGAATTTTGGTTGTAGCTTTGGTATTTGTCTTGATGATCACATTTTAAGTAACTTTTTGGTTGATTTTGTGTTTAAATCCGTATTTAAAACAACAGATATATTGGTTACATATTTTTATTGTTCAAATGAGTTGTACTAATATAATTTGTTATTATTAAATTGATTTAGTTTAATTTATTAACATCTAATCAATACTTATCAAACAATTATTTATTATTTATTATAATAATTTTGTTAAATAATTATTAACTATTTGATTGATATTATATTTTATAGTAAATTAATTATTTAATATATATTTTTAAAATAAAACCCATAGATATATAGATATGGAAACTGTTATATAGATAAGGCAATGGATAAATGGGAATTAGACCGTACGACGAGGATCATTCTTAGAGTATGTCACTTTCTATTCAACAAATAGAATTCACAAAATAGTATGAAGACTTTCATCACTTCAGTGTCAAAGGGAGATACACAGCAATGCACGATGAACTGCTTGTTGAGGGGTCGAGTGTGTGCACAACACTCTGAGATGAGAGGCACTGAAGTTTGTCTGATTATTTTTTGTTTATTTTAATTATATATTATTATAATTAAATGTATATTTTTAAAAAAATTAAATATGATAAAATAAAATAACAATAAGAAACAATCAAATCAAATCGAATGACAATCAGATAAAAGCAAATTGTGAACGTATTTCAAAATGTGTTGGATTCTTACCTTTTGGTTTCTTGTTCTTGAGATTTTGATATGACCATCGTTTCTGTCTCTTATCATCTTGCTTGTTCAGTGTGATGTATGTGACTGTTTTGACTGCCTTCTTATCTAAAGGCGTGTTGTGCTTTGTTGCAACGTATTCAAACATTTCCAAGTGGAACACCATGCTTGCTGATGACTGTTTTGACATCAGTTTCCTTTTATACAATGGGACACGTCTACACAATCCATTTGTCAAGACTCAATTCAAACTTTGAGTCTTGACATTTTGGATAAATACAACGATACTTCCATTTGTAAACATAATATACATTTATAATAATGTCAACATAAAAAAGAGGAAAAATCAGTGAATTAGTTTCTGCATTATTTTGAGAATCTTTTTAAGAACTTCAGAACTGCCAGGCGCCTTCTTCACGACGTTCTGGTTTTGGAAGGAGACTAATGTGGGAAATAATGCAATTGAGTATTCGGCAGCATAATCCATTGCTGTAGTCGCATCAACTTTGAAAAACTTGAGATTTGTGTGTTCATCAGCTAGTTTGTCCATCATTGGCGCACTTGCACACTCTGGAATATAACAATAACTTTTTTGTTGTATTAATTGTTTCTTTAACTTCTGCAACATTGGTTATGTTGGTCATTGGCATGTTTTGATTCTATGTAATGTATTTTAGTTTTTAAATATACATCAAAAATTTCAATACACAATTTTCAGTGACCAGATGTTGCAATAACTTTGTAGCTATTCAAATACGTTATTTATTAATTATAAAAACAAATTGTTTTGTTCTTTAATCATGCAGTTTCATTTGAAAAATATAATTTGTATGATTTTCAATAATATATCAACTAAAAATGTATTGAGAATAAGTTGTTTTCTTTGTATTCTATTCAAAACATTCACTTTGTCAACAGCAAATTTAATTGAGTTTAATAAAAAATTAAGTATATCAAAATTGACACTAATATACCACAACTGAGTTTAACTCTTTTGAAAGAAAAAAAATAATTATAAAATATAATAAAAACGTCAAAAAGGTACAAACAATCCATTTTAGATTTTGGAAAAAGAATCAAAAAAGTTTCAATCGTTTGTATGTTTATAAATTCATTATTTAAAGCCGTTGTCAGTCAATTCTACGAAATTTTGACTAATTTTGCTTTTTGGCCAAATAAATTTATTGATTCTATCCATCCAAAGACAATTTGTCTTGTTGTGCTTTTTTAAGTAAAAAAATATTTTTATTGTTAAAACACAACGTTTACTAATTTCGAAATCCTTCTTTGAACCCCTTAAATACACAAACATTTATTTTTCATAAAGGTGAAATACAACACGAAAGGCATAAAACCACCACCATTAGGTTTAAGGAATTAAAAAATAAACATTTTTATGAACAAAATTGTCCGAAATTTTAATTTGATTTTCAACCCATTTTTTCATTATCTCAAAATCATTATAATCATTATAATCAATTGTTTTTATTATGTTTAAAAATTTGGGAACACTTTTCAGTTTAAGAAATACAACCAAAATAATGTACTTTTTACTTTTAATAATTATCATATTGATAAATATTCAACTTTTCTTTTTTGTACTTTACAACAGACACATATTGATCCCTTTTATTACATTTAATTCAGCAAAGGACGTATTAAAATTATATCCAATATCGTCAATATACTCGATTTTAACAACTTCGATTTTATTGGAAATGTTTTCAATTTACATCCAGTTTTCTAAACGTTTTTTATATATTTTGATTTATGGTGATTTTTGATAAAAATGTGAGTTTATATTCAAAACGACATCCAAATCTCTTGATTCCATAGACTTGTTTCTACCATCCGTGTTCTTCAATAACAGACGTTTTTAACCAATCAAAATAAAATGTATATCGAAAAAAACCCATTTTTATCATTATTATTGAAGGATTTTATATTTTATTTTCAATTGAATATACAAGTGAGAGGTTTTACTGTATATGTGCTGAATCTTAACAAGCTTTATTTAATTTCTTAATAATAAAGGTGTAAAATTTACTTTTAAAATTTAAGTCTTAACATGGAAAATGGTTATTAATATAAAAAATAACATTATCAAATATAAATTATTAATTTATGAAATTAAAAAAGTGCAACAAATAATTATAACAAGAAAAATAAAAAACATTGACTTTAAAACAAATCTCTGTATAATTCATTGATTTGTTTTTCCGTTTTCGGTTCTTTTCGTTGCAAATTCGTAATTATTTTTTTCTTGGTTCATACCATTGTCTATTTCACTGTGTAAAGCAACTTCATCGTCTATTTTCACAACCAATTTTGTGACCTAATCATAAGTTTATATTACATTTCCTTTTTATGAACATGACTACTCGTTTGTTAAACCTTCTCCAATTAATCTTTTTTCCTTTCTCTACATGGTTTTTGATTTCGAAAATTAATTTGAGTTTTTTCTAATGTTCTCTTTTTGATAATAAATGTATTATGCAGTAATTCCATATGAATAGACATCTCCAGAGTATGTGTACTCGTCTCAAAATGTTTTTGTTGCAGCATTAACGGGAGTCCCAAGTCCTTTGTTTTCATTCTTTTTCATCGTCTTTTTGACAAATCTTGACGTTCCAAAGTTTGTGATTTGGACTGAACACACTGAATGCGGATCTAATGAATTGACCAACAAATTGTCTGGTTTTAAGTCCAAATGAATAATTCTGTTTTAATGTAAAAATGGATTATTTTTCTTGTATCAAACAACATGCAGAGTTTTAACTTGTAAGGCATTTTCAAATAGTCTTGTCTCTCTTTTATAAAAAATTCTAAGTGATCCAATAACTCTTAACCAAATGACCAATAATATTTAAGGTAATACTTATGTTACTGCTTCCATGTCATTGGAAATAAATGGATTACACTGTTTACTCTTGATTTTACATCCAGACACAACTTCTTTTATTAGTTCCTTCATATTTTTCATTAACCTTAAAATAATGTTTGTGCAATTAAAATATCAATAATTATTTAAACTTGATTGTTGGTAATCTATTTTTATTTTTAAGGTAATTTTTCAAAATTAAAAAAAAACTCAAAATAATTTAAAAAATTGTGAACTTGTTTCAACTCTTTCATTTTGTTGTATTTAAATAACACTATTATTTGTGTTAGTAACAAAGTGTCTCTTGGAAGAGGCGAGTAAATTTTAATTAAAGTCAAATAATTGAATAATTTTCTGATGTTTTTTATTTTACATAATTATTGGAAATGGTATTTGAATAACAAGGAAACCTTTTAAGTATGTAAAAATATTATTTTTTTGTTTTTTTAACAACGTCCTAAGGTTAATTACACTTCAAACTTTATACATACAATACCCAATTCAAGTTTTAAAGGGTTCATCTTCCTCATATAAATAATATAAAAAAAATGTCAATGTATTGAGAACAAAATAATTTGTGAAGTGAGACACAATTTCTTCTATAACATTTTGCTATTATTTGAGAAAATCGGAAAATTCACATTTTATGATGTGTATTCTATTCAACATGTGACTGTTTTTTCCTTTACAAAGTATTAAATTGGTATTGAACGTGTTGTGTTCAAGTGTTTTTTTTCGATATCAGAAAACACTATTTATCACACAAAGTGATGTGAGAAATAAAAATTTGATTGATTGTGGAGTAAATGAAATATGTAATTCCGTTTTTTATCAGTTTGAAAAAACTCAATGAAAAAAGCATCCTGCCAATAACCAAAGTAATTGGAAAAAATACTTTTTTTAATAAGTTCTGAAATAATTTAATTTGTTGTATGTGGATGCTTTTAAAGAACAAGAAAACTAAAAATAAGCACATAGTATACTATATATTCGAAGATTACTTTTAGCAAGTTGTTACAATGCGACTCATTTAAATTGGTTAAAGTAGTTGATATTCAACTTGTGAACAGAAAGATTGTGTGTTGGATGAAGGCAATGTTTTAGATAAAAATACATAAAAACGTTTGTTTATAATCGTAAAGAAAAAACACAAAGAAAAAATATTATGAGTAAAATTGTTTTTTCATAAAACAACACATAAACAAAAGTAATTTTGTTGTTTTTTATATAATAAATATGTGACAGACTTATTTATCAATCAATGTAATAAAATTCAATTTGTTTCACATAAATTATACAACACATTAAATATACAACAAATGTGTAACTAAAAAAAGTATATATGATTATTACCATTTTTTATTATTATAGATCTAAAATAATAAGAATATCGTGGTTTAAAAATTGTATTTTATAATAAATTGTTTTTATGGTTCTAATAAATGATTTGACGAGTGTTTATATGTATTTATTACAAAAATCACAAAGTAAAATAATAAGGTGGTAAAAAATTAATCATAACTATTTATTTTTTATTCATCAAAAACATACAAAAAATAAATTCATAAAGAAGATTTGTCATAACATATTAAATTATCTGTTTAATCATTTTAATAGTTCTTTTAATACATGTTAATCAGGCACTTTGTAGTTCAAATCCAAAACTAACAACATGATTGGTATTAATATGTATTGTAATTGTGTATTAATTCAAACGAAAATATGCACAATAAAAAAATACAATTAAAATATTTAATATTAAAAATACTATATCCAAAAATTAAATTATTATTATAGTTAACGGAAAAAGTGGGATGCTGAGAAAAAGGGGGATGCTCATCTTAATATTTATTAATTTAATATTATTAATAATAAATAATAAATATAAATTTATTTTGGTTTTTTTCATTTTATTAATTTTTTTATTAATAATTTATATTAAAATTAATAGTAATTTTATTTTTTTCCAAATGAAATTAACCAATAGTTACGAGCATCCTCCTTTCTCTAGCATTTCCATATTTCCTCCAACTGTATTGAAAAAAAAACACAAAAAAAACTCTTTTTATTTGAAAATATTATGAAAATTACCATTAACTGTACATTAAATGTTTTTTTATATTCGTTATTTTTTTCATATTTTTGGGTTTAAATAAAAAAGATGGATTAAAAGATTATAATTATTTTTAAAAAATGCTTTAAGCATTATATTTTTATGTTTAACATTGAAACGATTATTTTAAAAATTGTTCAAAAATACTATTCAAAGAAAAAAAATCAGTTTCACGTTGAATGATAATATTACGTTTTATAAATCTATTTCTTGTTTTGATCTATTTCATTTTAACGAAAAATATTTACTAAAGCATTTAATCGAGTTTTTGAACTTTTTAAAGCAATGGTGTTGACTGTTTTATTGTTCACATTGGCTTCTTCTTCTTATTTATGGAAAAAGGGTACCGAAGACAACTCTGTTTACAAAATTGGTGAGTGTTACATATACACACCTGGGAACTGCATTAAATATGAAACAGATAATGAAAGCGTTATATCTTATTCATCCAGCTCCTGTGACAATTGGTTTGTTTCAGGGACGTCTCCAATCAACTCAGATAGTTTTTCAATCAACGAAGATGTTCCCAAATACTCTTTTGTTGCCTATGATTACTCCAACTCCGAAGGATGTATTTTGGTTGAAAAGCTTTCTCATCCAACATCAACATTTTATAAAGAAGGCTGTATTCAAACTTCAACAACTTCTGTTTTATATTCAGTTGTTGATTAAATAGGACAAAAAACACAATATTCGACACCTGATTGCACAGGTGAAGCAACTAGTGTTATAGAATACCAACTTGAAACTTGTGTCTCAAAAGGAATGATTCACTTCTTTTACTCGGCAAATTACACTGAAAGTACAATTATTCCGGATGCGTCATCAAGTTCTAGTGAATCCAACGTCTCTAGTTATTCAAGTAGTTCAAGCAGTTCAATTGATTCAAGCAGTTCAAGTAGCACAGCAACTACTTCTTCTGAAAGTACTTCAGAAAAGTCAAGTGAGACTTCAGAAAAGAAAGATAGTTCAGATGAAAGTTCAAGTGGAAAACCAAACAATGATAATAAAGCTGAAGGATTATTCTTTGGAATGTTGTTAGTTATGATTCTGATGTTGTAATCGATTTTTTTTCGTTTAATTTTTATATTTCAGACTTCTTGGTAAAATAAACAATATGTTGTTTTAATATTTTCACAATGTTTTTTTCTAAATATTTCAGATAATGACGGCGAAACAACAAATGAAAATTGAAAATAAAGTAATTTAAATGATGTCACGTATATTTTTGGCACAAAACTGTAATAATTCAGGAAACTGTTCCGAAACACTTAAAAAGAGTTGTTTCATATTTTTTACTTAAATTTCAAAGTTTAAACCCAATTCTTATTTTAAAATAATAACCTAATATTTTCAGTCAACAAGACAACGTTTTTAGACAGACTTTATAAAAAAATTATTTTAATCAATTAATTCATGGTGTTATTTTGTTGTGATCATCAAAACATAAATTATAATAAAATAATTTCTATTTTTTCTTCTTTTATTAAATAACTAACTATTTTAATTATTATTAATATTAACTAATTTAAATATAAAAATATTTTTATTTTTACAAAACAATTTCAACGAATTGTTTTTTCGAGTTTGTACTAAACCCCTATTATTTTTATTTTTTTTAAGGTATTACTTCTTTATTCAAATTCACAAAATTGTTTATTATATTTAGAAACTAAGTTTATTGATAACAGGGCTTTTAAAAACAAAGTTAAAAAGACAAGGGTTGATTTTTATTGAATAATGGTTTCAGAAAATTTAAAATAAACTTTTTGATGGCAATTCTAATTTAATGTTTGAATAAAACAAAATTGTTTTAACTTGTCTTTTCGATTTTTTGGGGCTTTATTTTTTTAGTTGGTATTTAAAAAAAATAAAAAATAAAAATGGCAAAAGTTTTTCTTTGGTTTTTTATTCAATAAATGAAAAATGGATAATCTGTTGTTCTTTGTGATAACATAACAGCCACATTGTAAATATAACAGTATAATTTGATACTTTGTTGTTGCTGGAAATAATTTTAAAGTAAAATTTACACCTTTAAAATATGCTTCACAAGTCGATGTTCAATTCTGATTAAAACATAAAATAATAATTATCAATTGTTTTTCAGACTTAATTTAACAGACTTTAAGTGTAATTATATTAGTTAACATTATTTCGCGTTTTAAAACAAACTTGATAATCAAACAGAAGATGTTTATTCATTTCATATGATAGATGTATTTGAACTAATTGTTGCACCACTATCCATGTTTTCAATTGTGTTTAACAGTCAACATAAAAAGTTTTTATTCAATACTTACTGTTGAACATAGAGTCAGTCTTTAAACGTTATCTGGTGCCTTTTGGACCATAAAGATTGAAATGTTTCGGGAAGCCGTCCCAAAAACCCATCCCAATTGTTTCGGGTTTTTTCACACTTTACCTAATGCCCGATTTTTAGACAATATTAAAGCTATATTGTCCACTAGATATCGTTTGAGACAAGATAATGTTAAAAGACTGGCTCTATGTTTTATTACAAATATAAAATAAAAAAATAAATAATAATTACTTAAACTTTGGTAAATTTGTGAAAGAAAAATTCTTTGAAATTAAATTTTTATATTTTTATAAAATATGTGCTAAAATTTTGATTTTTGCCATTATTTTAGTTTTTGTGTATTTTTTGATTAACAAAGAAATTGAAGTATAACTAAAAATAATTTGGATTTATGCTATTTATTGAAATCACAATGTAATCGAGTTCTTATATCTTGCCACGTAGGGACGGGGGTTTGAAATTTTGAGAGCCCTGATTGATAATGAAATAAGCCAACTATTACAACGTGTTACATAAAATTATTTTCTTATGTCTTTTATTTGGGTTTTACAAACAAGAACTCTTATGATAATTTATTAAACGGTTGTAAAAACAATTATTATCTTTGGTTTTAATTGATTTATTATGTTTTTTTGTTATAAATTACTTGTGATTAACCTGTTTTTATAAAATAATTATTCGGATAATTTTAAATTGAATTCCTTTAAAGCATTATAGTGTTTGAGACAAATTGATGTTTGTTTGATGTAGTAATACATCGATAATAATTATTTAACATTTTAAATGTAATATTTTGTTGTTGTTTTGTATGAAAAGTTTAAATTTAAAACGTTTTAAAAATGAAAAAATACGTTTTTAGATAACAAAACAAGCAAAAAGATGTTGATTTAACTTTTTATGATCATTATACCTTCATCGAAACAAAACTGTCCATAAACAGTGACACCCCATGGCACAACCAATGTTTTGAGTGCTTTGCAATTATAAAAACAACACTCTCCGATTTTTGTCACCCGTTTTGGAATGTTAATTTGTGTCAATTGTTTACAATAAGCAAAGCACGCGTCACTGATGTCATTTAAAGTTTCTGGTAATGTAACTTCTCTCAACTCCTCACAATATGCAAAACATGCTTCTCCAATACTTTTCACGTTATTTGGTATTTGAATGAGTTTTAATTGAGAACAACAATTAAAACAGAAAGAATTGATACTTACGAGACTTTGAGGAAGTACAATACCTTCAAGTTGCATACAAGCATTAAAACAATATTTTCCTAATAATGTTAGGCCTTCATGTAACACAACTCTACTCATTTTGTAACACCCATACAACGTCTTCTCCTTCAATTCAATAACACTTTTGGGTATATCAATTTCATTCAATGCTTCACATTGATCAAAACAAGCACTTCCAATTGACACAACACTTTCGAGAATATTTATTTGTGTCAATTTTGAACACCGAAAAAAGCACTTGTTTCCTAATGAAGTGACACTTCTTGGTAGTATAATATGACTTAATGAAATGCACTTTGAAAAACATTCTTCTTTAAGTTCACTGACACATTCCGCTATATCCACTGAACTCAAATTTGTACATCCACAAAAGAGCAATTCCGTGTTTATTGTTTTGATGTATTTGTTCTCTAAAAATGAAAATTTTTTGAGTTCTTTGCAATATGAAAAACAGGAATGTCCAATTGAAGTGATTTGTAGTGGAATTTGAAATTCTGTTATATTTGAATATGAAAATGCCAAGTCACCAAGAGAACAAATTTGTGGTTTTGCAGTGTTTAAAACAGTAGTTCCATAAATTTCTCTGTCCCTTTGTGTAAAGACAACATTTTTAAAAAGAATAGTGTCTGTTGTGTTAATTTGGGCGTCTTCATAAGACACTTTATACCACACAATAATACAGAAGAAGTGTCGGGGAGTCTCATTGATATAACGTTCTTCTTTTTTTATAATTATGTTATGAAATGTTTCATCAGAGACACTCCACAAATGAAGTGTTTCGATATTTGGAAAATATTTTTGAATTTTAAATGTCAGCGGAATTGGATTGAAATGAAATTTTTCCATATTATTTTGATACTTTTTGCAAACTATTTGAAGAGTTATAAAATCTTGAAAAGTTGAAAAATACTTTGAAACTACCATCATATGATATCCATCAATCTGTGACATATGTCTTACTTAAATACAAATATTAAGTTGATATTTGTTTTTAAATCTCATAATTGGTTTTAAATTATTTGAATTATTTATTATTTTTGGTATTTTATTATTTTAATTATATTAATTAAAATAGATAAAAATAATTATAATTTAATTATTTAATAAAAATAATTAAAAATAATTATTTTAATTATTATATTTTAAATATTTTTTTTAATTAAATTAAACTATAAATTTAGTTATTTGTGATTATTAGTTGTAATTGTTTTTTTTGCAAAACAATAAAACTAGTATTTGTTTAATAAAATTAACTTATTAAGTATAGTAAATTGTTATTTGTTTTTTTACTAATAACATATAATAAAAATACTATTTACATGTTAAAGTGTGAACTAATAATAAAATAGTAATAAGCTAAAAAAAATCAAATGATTAATACTCCAATTTTATAGTTTTGTTTACTATTAAATCGGCAATTAATTAAAAACCATTTAGTTAATTATATTTGAACTATACCGAACCATTTTAGATTATTTAAATAGGATTCAATTATTTCTTAAAGACTTCAATAATATCGCTGTATATATAAGCTCTTTTTTCAATTGCATCTCTATTCCCAACAACGCACACATTTGCATGTTTAATTCCTTCTTTAATGATTTTAAGGGTCTCGAGAATAGACTGTGGAGTGACATCAAACATCTTTTCTCTCACTTCGTAGTAGTTCTCTCTTGTGTTCTCTTGTAAACACAACTTACAGAATTCAAGAAAAGCCTCAGGACTTCTCGGCATGTCGATTTGTGCGAAAATCCCTATTAAGAACTTTTCAAGTGTGTTCTTGTCCAGTTGCATCGTCTCGACAAGCTTTGGGATCTCTTTATACACTTCAAGTGTCTCAGTGATGTGAGGGTCCCTATACGATTGGAATATAAAAACCCCGTCCGCCTGTGCCGTCACCCACGCCCCATACGCGCCGCCTTCAACTCGCACTTTGTCCCACAGAAAAAGTTTTTCAATAATTTCGCAAAGGCCTTTAAACGAGGAATTCATCGCAAAGTCCAATGCGACAAAATTGAACCCAAATCCAACGTAATTGGTTTTGAGAGGAAAAACGAGCGCCTCGTTTCGGGGGTTTGAAAGTGATAAAAAATCCATCGCCCTAATCTCCCGATTTTGTACGTCTTTTAAAGGCAAACCAACTTCCTCTCTCTTTGCTTCATCTATAACACCCATCCTCATACACTTCCCGATGTCCGTGAATACTGAAAGCATCTCATCTCTCTTCTCTCTCTCGCATGAATAATACAGCGAACACTTTTGAGTATCGAATATCGAAGAATAGATCTTTTCAAGTTCTGTGAGGAACACGTCGCCACGTTGTGCGACGTGTTCCGCGTATTCCTGGACTTTGCGATAGCCAGAGAGCCCATCGGTGAGATCTTGAAGGTATCCCGCCCCTGTTAAATACGATTGAATTCGCACGGAGAGGAGTTTTGAAGGTTCCTCTTTCATCTGATACTCCGCGTCGGAGAGCATAGTCTTTAACTTCTTCTCTAATGTCTTTTGATCAAATTTGATTTGGCTCAACACCTCACCAAGAAGTAAAAGCGCCTCTTTAGAGTTCTCATATAACAGCTTGCCAGTGATTTCAAAGTAAGGGATCACTTTGTTAGCTTCGTCGTGCGCCGCATTGATTCGCTTGTTTGACGTCGAAGTAATTTTGCACTCAATTTTGCCATAGTATTTTTCTAGTAAAGTATTTAATTCAAGAAAACTATGACTTTTCGTGTCAAAACTTTTGAGTAACTTACTCAGTATAGTTGCGGGAACTATTTCGTCTAGTTTTAAACTACTTATATCAAAACTATAAGTAAAGTAAACTATTCCATTCGTACTATTCTCTTTATAATATACAGATCTCACTTTTTCACTCTCCAATCGCTCCATTGTAACATCAACTCCTTTTTTCGCTATATCAGAAATCTTCAGTGTCGGAATTGTACTCTTTTGAATCTCCGAGTCTTCCAAGTTTTGTAGTCTCTTGAGCTCCTTTTCCTCCTCCATAATTTTCTGTATGCATTCCTCATTGAAATTTTGAGATCTTTCTGTGTGTCTTTTTTCCTCCTCGTCGCTCATTTTTTTCATCAGAGTTTGACTTGGCGTGCACAAAACGACGACCTTTCGCAAATTTTTAATAAAAAATTTTTGAATGAGTTCTGCAAAGTACTTCGAATTTTTTTTAATCTTCTCAACAACTTTTTTGATTCGAAAAGATTCAAACAAGTCACTTTTCTCATGCGCAAAGCCTTCTCCTATTTTCATCGCTAAAAGTACTCCTTTTGATGTCCCCCACTCATCCTCGCACTCCCTCTCCTCAAACTCGACTGAATTGATCGCAGCAATTTCTTTCTCTAAGCCAAACCCGTCCCGCCCAACCTTTTCAAGTTCCATCTGGAAAAGATCTTCAAATTCCTCAATCTTTTTAAGATCTGCATTTTTTGCAAAGACGACAAAAGTCGGGTCGCTGTATTCTGTGTCAAAATCGACACTAATTGTCTTCGCTATTTTTAAATCAGTCAATTTCTCGACGAACGCGTTGCCCTCTTTTGCTTCAAAAATTTTTTGAACGGCATTCAGTGCAAATGCCGTTTCATAGTCGATGACGCCCATCCGCCACGCACACACTAAAATTGCGTTGTTCTCGATTTCGTCTTCTTCTCCGATCGGGTACTCAACTTCGATCTTCGTGGTTCTTTCAAGAGGGTCGCCTAATAGAACACTCGTCGCGCCTTCTTTTAAGTCACTTTTAACAGCCGACTTTATCTGCTGCGTGAAGTACATGTCTAAAACTTCAAATTCTGAGGACAACAAAGAAAGAGGAGAATAGAGGACCGTCACGCTGTTACGGGGAGTATAGTGAGAGAAGTAAAAGTCCTGTACTTCTCTATATGTCAGCTGCTCGATTTCAGAAGATATGCCACCTGCTTCATACTGATACGTTCCAGTATAGAGCGCTCGTCTGAGAGCGCGAAGACATATAGAAAGTGGGTCGGTCTCGGAACTCTTCATCTCATTGAAGACGACGCCGTTGACGGTTAAGTCTGGTTTAATACTGAAAGTATTTTGAGACGAGGAGCTTGACATATTTTGGTAACACAAGTTGCTTTCAGCGTCATGAGGATCATCGGAAGTACTAGTGAAAGAGTCTTCACTAGTGGCATCTAGACACCCCTTTTGTTCCCATCGCCATCCTTCTTGAAGGAAGGGGTACTTGTCGTGGCGGACTCTTGGGAGGAAAACTGCGTCTAAATAAACTTTCATTAGATTGAGATAGTCCACCGCATTCATCGAAGAGATCGGATACATCGTCGAGTCTGGCATAGTAAACGCATTCAAAAAGTTCTGGTAACTCACACGAAGCAAATCGGCAAATGGCTCTTTGGTCGTGTAATGATCACTCCCACATAATACAGAATGCTCGATGATATGGGTAATCCCTTTATCATTAATAGCAGGCGTCTTAAATAAAATCGAAAACGTCATATTAGGGTCTAATGTGACCATTTTTACTACTGTGGCTCCACTGTCATCGTGCTTATACACTCGAGCTTCAATATTAAAATCAGTAAGATGCTCAGTACTAAAAAGTGTGAATTTATCCATTTCCTTTTTAGTTGGTGTTTTCGAGTTATACTTGTAAATATTTAATAGACATAAATGTTAGTTTTGAGGTTTTATTTATTAAACTATTAATTAATAATTAAAAATTATTTAATTATTTTAATATTTAATTATTTAATTATTTAATTATTTAATTATTTAATTATTTAATTATTTAATTATTTAATTATTTAATTATTTAATTATTTAACTATTAACTATTAACTATTAACTATTAACTATTAACTATTAACTATTAACTATTAACTATTAACTATTAACTATTAACTATTAACTATTAACTATTAACTATTAACTATTAACTATTAACTATTAAAATAATATAATAATATAATAATATAATAATTAAAATAGTTGCAATAAACAAAAAAAGAAACGACGAACTTTCTAGTACTTAATCCATTGATTATAGATTTATTTTTTTTCAGTATTATTGTCCAAGTCTTGGTACTTTGAAGCCTTCTTTCTGTTATAAAGTATGACACCGGTCACTATCCCACTAATTCCAATGATAATAAGAAGTCCTGCGAGGACTCCTAAAAAGATCCAAAGCCACAGCAAATCACTTTCTTTGTCTTCTTCAGTTTCCCAGAGACATGTCAAATTCTCACCAGGTAAATAAAACCTCAAAGTGTTTGGCACGAGTGTCGGGTTTGTCTCTGGATTTACTATTTTAGTTGTATTTCCATACTCCGCACACACTGAACACTTTCCCTCACTTATTTCATTCACACAGATCTTGTGCTCACAACTCCCATCTTCTTTGACTTCCCCAAAAAGGCACTTCTCACATTTACTCGTGCGCGTCGCGCATTTCTGGCAATTCGGGTCGGCACACAAGAAGCTTGCGCAGTTATCCATAGCATAGCTACACTCCCCGTCGGCGCACACATCGTCGCATCGTTTGCACAAAAAATCGTCCGTTATAAAGTACCCCTTAGTGCACTGAGCGCACTTGACCGTCTTTCCGTCCGTCGTTTCTTTGTACGTCAAACACTTATTATCAATGGGAACACAAACTGATGGGTTTGATGGACTGACTTTATAGCCTATTAGACATCGTGTGCACAAATTGGATGTGTCCCACTCACTGCAATTCGAAGACTTATACACACACAGCGGATGTTTCAAAGTCGTGACTTCATACACACAGGAATTCCCAGAACCGGTGCATGTCGTTTCGTCCGTCGCTGTTGTGTCACAGGTATACGCCGGTAACTCACTTCCTTCCCATTAATCATTTCTCTAGTTAAAATACTAGTAAAACAAACTAATACACCCTTCCCCTTTTTTGACGTATTCCGGTAAACACGCTTGACACGTTTCTACATTCGAAATATACGAACATGAGCCACATCCTATCGAACATGCTATTTAGTTAATATTATTATTATAGTTATGATATATATAATTATAATTTAGAGTATAATTAAGATTATAATTAATATATAGTTAAAATATAATCAAAATGTGTAGTTAAAATTATAGTTAAAATTATAGTTAAATTATAGTTACTGTTATTATTAAAACAATAGTTAAAATATAATAAAAATATATAGTTAAATATATAATCAAAATTATAAATTCAATGGTATAATCAATAGTAGTCATTAATAATATTAATTATAAATATTTTACTATAAAATTAAGGTTAAAATAGCACAAAACAAACCCGTACACACTTTCAATGTCCCATCATATCCAAATCCATTTTCACAAACATCACAATACTCATCAGTACATGCCTTACAATTTTCAATACAACGAATGCACGTCATATTATCGGCATATGTCTTTTCTTTACACCTCTCACACACATCTCCTCTCCACGAGTTCAAACAGTCGGGTCCAAACACTTCAGTCAAATTGGTACACACTCCATTCGATACCACATACCCAAATAAACACGTCGAGCAGACCACCGCCCCGTTCTTTACATCATATATCATACAATTCGCCAAATTCCCTTCTGTTTGTGAATAACATTATTTGGTGCAGAATTAAAATGTTATATATAACATTATTTGAAAACGGATAAAATGTTATATATAACATTTTAAATAACAAACTTTTGCATGTCTTTGTCTCGGAGTGGAGGTAATACCCCGCTAAGCACTTTTCGCAGGTTGCGTGGTTGTCACTGGCAGCGCCATAGTTAGAACAATATGGGTCCAAAGAGATACAATACTTTGAGACGTTCAAGAAGTGACTACTGTCACACCGAGTACACTCACAAGCCGAGTTAAAAGTTTCACAATTGGCGTCAGTGGGACATTTCACACAATGACTGTCGACAAGGCCGTAGGACTTTTTACATGTTATACAATGGCCTTCATGACTCTGAAATCCACACCCATCTTCGCCCTCTGAAAATTAATGTACCATTCTTATATAATATCAAATTATATTGTTTAGTAGCGAATATATACTATATACAAATAGTATATGTATAATTTGTGGTAGTAATTATTCAATAATTAAAATTTTGGTTTGTTATTAATAAATAAATGGTACAGTAAAAACAAACCAACACATGTGTTTTGGTCTGCTTTAAATTTGTAACCGTCTTCACAGGTCTGGCACCAGTAACCATCTGCATTTGTGCAGTGTTCGACAGTTTTGTCTGATGGTTAAAATATAGAAAATGAATAAGTATAACTTCATTCACTCGAACGAACATAAAACCATATCAATATAGTAAAACAATTAACAAAGAATTATTTTAATGAATTCTATTTATTATAATTATATTACTAGACAATGATAACAAAAACAAACAGGAACATAAACCGTTTTGGAGTAAGTACCCATTTTGACACTGTGTGCAAATAGCGGGATTTTCAGGACATTTCAAACAGGAAGAGTGATCACAATCTACGTTTGCTTGTGATGCGAATGATACGAAAATGAAAAGACACAACGTGATCATTGATTGAATGAGTTGTTGTGATTTTTATTTTCAAACCTAAAATTAATTTATTTATAGAATTACATTTTAATTGTATATGAATTTGTTGAATCGAGACATATTTTTTGTGTAACTTTTGGTGGTTGAAAACAAAAATAAAATTATATCGGAAAATAAATTATTTTAGTTTTTTTTTACTATATATATTATTATATTTTAATTTAAGACAACCATTCATTTATTGTCGTAGTTTGTCGATATAAATCTTCTAGTCATCATATTTTTCTTCTTATTTTTTAAATTTATAATCATAATAAATTAAACTATACAATAATAGTATATTTTTATCATTTTTACACACGAAAAAGACGTTATTTTTTCAAATAACATTTTTGTTCAATTATTTGTTCCAAAAAGCATTTGAAATGTTATATATAACATTTAAATTGTTTTTTATTTTGTTATATATAACATTTTAAATAACAAAAAAGTTAATCACCTCCTCCGCCATCTCCACCACCATCACATCCGCCAGCATCAAACCCACCGAAGTCGGCTCCATCTCCATCATCACCACCTCCGAATATGTCAGAGAACCAACCACCTCCATTGTCTGTACCACCAACATCACCAATATCGACGCCATCACCATCATCACCATCACAACTACACTCATCACAATTTTGAAAAAATAGACACGGGCACCCGTCACAGCATCCCGGGGGACATGGCATTGGAATACAACAAACGCAATAAATGTCACAACAACCACATTCACAACATGAACGTTGTTTTTTGGACTTTGGTTTTGTAACCATCGAAGTGCTTGCTGTTGCGATCGATGGGGCTGAGGTATCTTTGTCGTCAGAAATGGGTACTGTCACTGCACCATGAGAAGGAACACCACTCCCTCCATTTTGGTAGGACATTGTCTTAAAATGAAATTCTTATTGATATTTATTTATATATCAAATGTTTTTCGTATTAAATTCTTCATTAGTTTGAGGAATTGAAATTATTATCTGTAAACTGTCTTTTGAAATAAAGCGTTGCAACTTTGTATAATGTATAAATTTTATGTATAAATATTAGTTTATTGAAACTATTATTATGAATAAAAACTGAAACAAATTTCAATGTTTGTTATTAAATTATATATAAACTTTATAAGTTATCCAAAGAACAAAGTTTTACATAATGATTTTTATAAAAATAAAATAATTTAATATACTATTGATAATAGTATTATTATAATAAAAAAGTATTTTATTTGTAATTGGTTTAAGTT
>NW_004443578.1:52370-125769 GCF_000330505.1 Entamoeba invadens IP1 | reverse complement strand
TTCCAATTATTATGTTATAAAGACGGATTAGGAAATATTTTCAATAAGTATATAATCATAATATGAACAAGTTTAATTAACACTTTGTTATTTCTCGTCTCAAGTTCGCGAAATATTATTACTGTTTATGTTTATAAATTATCGTGGCGATTTTTTGACTGTTTTTAATCTTTTGGCATTTATGACAAATTATTACCATCATTTAAAAATTGAACTTTGACTCAATATATTAAGTGTAAATTATAACTTGAGTTATGAGAGTGGGCTTTATGGGGAACTGAACCTTATGGATTTGTTTTTTGTATCCTCAGAAAAATATTTTTTAATAAGGATAGCTTTAATCCTGAGGATACACCTTATCCTCAAGAAACCCTTTAGTAAAAACTCCTAAAGATTAGGTCTTCTTCCCGTTGTAATAAATGTGCACAAATTTGAAACGACCAATCATTTTAACCCTTTGAAAAAAACTGAAACTTTAAAAAATTGTCCAATCAATTTAAACTAATTTTATTTTTCTTTTTTTCAACATTTTTGTGATTTTCTCTCTATATTTCATTGCGCCAAAACACCATTAAATTACGGGAAATACAGATTTGTAAAATTATGAAATTTTGAACATTTTCTATTTTAATTAGTGTTAAAAACCTTGTTTATAGAAAATGTTTTGTCATCTTGGGAAAGTCTTTTCCAATAAACAATCAACAAGTAAAATAATATACTTGTGACTTTAGTTTATTTCTTCACCATATCTTTAACTTTGGATTTATGAAAATGGTATTCAACAGTCCAGTGTGTATGGTAACAAATATTGAGGTGGTGAATTATTGTTATTTTATGAAAATATTTTGACAACCTATAATGAAAATGGACGACTTTACATGTTTACGTTATCCAATATGGCACTATATAATAATTTTATGTTGTAATACCAAATTGTTCATGTTTTATTTCCAAACAGTTTAAAATGTTATTCAATTTTTGTTTTTAAATATTATATTAAAAAAAATAATTTATTTAAATATAAATAAATATATTTATTTATATTTATAATCTTAATAGTTTTGGATAGCTTTTATATAATCAGGGTTAATAAGTGATTAATTAAAAATTATAATCATATAAAGAAAAAATCGAAAAAATCAATTTATTTCATACTGTTTGTTTCATTCGTATCTGTTTTATTAATTCGTTCGTACCCATTAACAAAATAGAAAGCAACAACCAGAGTGATACAAGACCTCTCGAGTAGTATTACTATGAGAGGTGTCTATAACTGGGTTTAAAAACCCAGTTAAAACAATCAAAATTTGCTGCGGCTCGGGATAAGAGTTGATCGACGAGAGAAAGGCATCTCTCTTAAAATTTAAACAAATTGTTGTATTTTTTGTTATTTGGATTTTGTTATTGGTATTTTCTTTTATGAATATTGTTTTTGATAAAATGTTATTTGAATTTTTGTTATTTAAATAATGTTATTAAAATAATGTTATTGTCGATTAAGGGTTTTGTCCCAAAAATGTATTTTTTTACCGTTTCACATTTTTTACTAAAGTTGCCCTAATTGTTCTAATGATCCTAGTTCATTTCTCCTACTGTATTATTTTTGTAAAATTTTTATTATTAATAATATTATTATTACACATGATTAATTAATATGTAATAATAATAGTATTTAAAATATATAATAACTATATAATTAAAAAAAATAAATACAAATTAAATTAAAATGAATTAACTATTTGTTTTTATAACAAAAAAAATATTTTTAAAGCCATTGAAACTATATCAATAATAACATTAAATTATAAAATATAGGGATCAAAAGAGTTCGTTACATATCGTATCAACAAAGCCTGTGAGTTCAAATTGCTTTACCACGACACCACGTTCACCCATATGTCCATTCACATGTTCCCATACCAGTTTACCAAGCCGTTCTATACGATCATTATTTAAGATTATACCATTAGGAAAGACTACTGACATCTCACCATAAATACCTTCTCTGTTTTCACCCTTGTATGATACTGAATACCCCTCCTCATATAATATATCCTCTAAGATATGCATAGTTTCTCTTCTTTTTTTGTTGAGTGCTCTTCTTAAAGCCGTCTTTTGTGACGCGCCCTTTAAAATATACACATTTTCCATTTCTTTGCAGCGTCTCTTCACAAGACTCGAGACTTCGAGTTGCCAGACTTCGCTTTGGTACAAAGTCAGTTTACTCACTTTAAGAAATTGATGCGAGTATTTTGTACTCTTTTGTGGTCGTGAGAAGTGGACTGAACATTCATTAGAAAGAAGTGCCAAAAGTGTACACTCAAGGTATGTCGATGTGTTTCTCTGGTCGATGTATCGTCTTGCTTCTGTAGCCATTGTTCTGTTGTGTTTTGTTCTTTTCCAATTCGCCTTTAAATTTTACAAAAGGTGAACTGTGCGGATAAACCCATTTTAGATATTACATATCCAAAAATACGAAAAACTACCCGTTTATTTGGCATATACAATCGAAGTTTTGTAACTTTACCTTCTCATCTTTGACAGTCTCTATCGAAGAATAGAACTGCAAACCCGGTTTATAACATCTTTGTAAATTCAAACTTCGTCTTCGTAAATTTTTATTGTATTATTTTTATTATTAATATTAACTATAATAGTTGATACAATATTGTGTGTAAATCTGAAATGTCAATAAGAGCATATTAACTATTAATATATAAATATATTTAATACAGTAAAAATAAACGAAGGTGCAATTCCAAAAGAAAATTTGTAAAACGGAAAAAGTTGTTATTTTTTTGGTTGGACAATTTGAGTTTTTTTCATATTATTTCGCTGAGAGGTGTAGTGGTAAAAGTTAATAATGAGTAAAAAAACAGTTTACAATGACACTCTTTCTTTTCGAAAAGGTGTAAATTGCCCATAGGGAATCAGGTTTTCAAAAATGAAATAAAAGTTCAAATGATTGGCTCAACTTCTTTTTAACACGCTTTTCGAAAAAAAAAGAATAAAAAACTACCCATTTGGTGTAAGAAAATTACTTTAACAATGAAAATTTTGCTAATTATCTTGTTGTTTTACTTTTATTTATAAGTTTTTTACTTTGTAATATTACTGGAAAATCCGGGTAAGTACTTTCAGTATAAAGTAGTTATCCAAAAATAAAAAAGAACAATAACGTGGAATATAATCCCGACTATTCCAACAAAAACATAGAAGTTGATATTAAAATAAAAGCAAATATACAACTATTTGTATTTGAAAATTACTTCTTAAGCACCCTGGAGTTTAGTCAAATCATGAATGTATATTTATAATTGTTCATAATTGTGGTTATTGATTTTATTGGTTAATTTATATAATTGATTTATTATAATATATACTATTTAAAAATATCAAGATTTACATCCAATTAATAACAGTTCATGAAAGATATCATAAGTTTGTTGGAATATTATAAAACAATTAACAGCAATTATTATAATATTCTTCGTCGTTTAAAATGATAATTCATTGGCTTATAACAATCTAATTTTCTTAAAATAACAGAAATTTAGTAAAACTCCAAAAGTGGGATAATTGCAAAACAACAACTCATGTTTTTCTTAAATAATTATGTCTTTATTACAATACAATTAGTTACAAAAATAATTACAAAGATTTCAAATTGACTCAATAAATAATAATTATAAATTTTTTAAAAAGTTTAATAAAGGTATTTCTATATTTAAATAATTCTAATAAAAGATTTGTAAAGATAATTTTTATTTTTTTTGATATTTTCGAATTTTGATTTAAAAACAATTATAATGTCAATTTCCATTTTTTTAAATAAAGTCGGTAATTTAACTTAAGCTAGTGGATTAAATATCTTTAATTTTATGTAAACATAAAGCATTGTGTAAAACGTGATAAAAACAAAAACAATTGGGATCAATTTTTTTGGACTACTTAAAAGATTTCAATTATTATAGTCTAATAGTTACCAGATAAAGTTAAAAGACTGATATAACTGTAATTTACAATAAAAATGAATTGGTTTTCATTTCCAAATTTGTATTAAAATGCTTTTCAAAAACTTATTAACAACATAACAAAAAGTTGTTTATTCACCACAACTTTATTATGACAAATAAAAATGTTTTAATGTTTCAAAAATTTTTTAATATATTTTATTTTTAACATATTTTTAGTAAAATTTGCCTTTTAGAATTTTGAAAAATTATATATATTCAACAATTACAAATTACACCAACTTATTTGTCTCTTGTTTATAAATTATTTTACAAAACAAAGTTGTTCGAATAAAGACACGTACAAAAACAAAGACATATTAAAATAGATATAACAATGAATGAAAATATTAAAATCCTTTTCAGTTAAATGCGAACTGTTTTTAATAAAAAAATTTTCAATGTTATCTACTGAAATCACACCCAATTTTCAGATTATGTAACGACATGGACATGAATTATATAAAGTAATATAAGAATAACAACTTTGAGTTAACAATAAAAAATGTAATATATATATATAATTATTGAATATAAACTCTTATAAAATAATTGTTGTTTTAATTAAAAAAAGAATAGGATTGTATATAATATATTCTTATATCTGAAATGCTTTTTATTATGTTGTGTGTAACTCACTGAATCAAATACAACATAGTAAATGTTGATCAAACTTTATAAACTCAAATGATAAAAAATATGATAAAGAAATGATATAATAAATGACAAATTAATTAAACAAATTAGTTGGCAGTGACGACTTCCTCTTTGAGTTCGTCTTCTTTGACTTCTTGTTTGAGTTTTCTGTTGATGATCCACTTTCGCAAGACCATCACTGAAGCAATAAGTGCAGACAACACAACTAAGACTGCAAACACAATGCCCCAAATAAGAACAGTCGCAAGCGTGTAATTTGCTTTGTTGTAATTTGCCTTCCACGCGTCGTCAGCAAGAGCTGAAGCAATAAAGAAGATGACAAAGAACATTGTTGAGTGAATGGATATCCAAGTTCACTCCTTTTATACTGTTGTTTACTTTTTGAAATACAAAATGAAATGTTCCAGCTCTCAGAGAATGTTTCGTCGTCTGTTTTGTCTTGTCAATATGACGACACACCCGCCAAAAGAGGTCATCCAAGCCTGTTCTTTGAAAAAAGCATTCGACAAAGCAATACTTCCATTCTTTGTGTTAAGCAATAACTGCTTTGTGGTAATACTGTTGGTATTTTTTATACTAGAAATATAGAATAAATTAATAAGTGTTCGTTTTAATTGAAAAATGCAGAGCCACTTCGAGCATTTCGTTCGTTTCGTCTTGTAAGTCGATATATTCTCGTTTTCTTTTTTTCGTTTTAAATATAATAACAGTATGAAAATAGCCTACAAAACGGGACTTTTAGATGTTTAAATATTTTATTGTTATTTTTTTTTAACTTCATAAAAAAATAAAGTTTATGTTAAAATCAAAAAAAAATTTTGGCAATAAAATTCGTCTTAAATTGGCTTGTTTGTTTTGCTTATTTCAAAACCTATTTGATTAAACTAAAAATAGTTATTTCTATTGTTTTGTTTTTTTTGAAAAAAAATATAATATAATAGTAATAATAATATTATTTACTAATAATCTATTGAAATAAATTAATAATTTATTTAACTATTAATTTTAATAATATCATAAAGAAAATCAAAAATTAAAAAAATAGTAAATAAATTATAATTTAATTGTATCTCACTTTTCTGGCGGAATAAGAATACAGAAGAGACTTCGAAAAAACTAAGTCACTGTTCTTCTTCACAAACGTCGACCATCCCCATTTCTATGAACCTCTGCTTAATTTGAAACATTCTCTCAATTTGTTTCTTCTGAAAGAGATTTTTCTTCCTTTGTTTCGAAGCTAAGATCTCTTCCTGCTGTTGCTGTTCCCTCTCGTCGATGACCTCTAGCACTTCGTCGCACTTCTCCTTCTCCGCCTTGACGACTCTCTTTTCAAGGAGTTTGTCTTCGACCTTTTCGTCCATTTGCATCACTTTGAGTTTCTTCAAATGGGCCTCTTTCCTCTTTTTCGCGACTTTTTTTGAATCCACTTCATTCTCCCTCCTCGCCCTTTCCTTTTTCCTCAATAATTGGTCTTTCATAAAATCTCCCTCAGCTTCGCGGAGTTTGTTTAACTCTTCCGCTTGTTCAAGTCGTTCCTTCGCTCTGTCGTGTTCCATTTCCTCGTGCACAATTCCTCGCTCGACACGTCCAATTGAATTATTGAGGTTTTCCATCTTCTCCAATTTTTTCTCGCTTTCTAACTCGTTTTGCTCGCGTTCCGCGACAGTCATCATCTTATCAATCTCAATCTTCTTTTTTTCGTTTTTCAACTGTTCGGTTTTAATTTTAAGTTCATTTTTTTCTTGTTTCTCCTTGCGTTCTTTTTCAATTAATTTATTGATTAATATCTCCATTTGCGTTTTGTCACTTTCCTTTTCTTCGATAAGAATCGTCGAGATTTTGTTTTTTCTCATCGTTTTGTTCAGCTCGTTTCGCTTGTCCTTCTCAAGAAGTTTCAATCTAGAAATCTCAAATTCAAGTTCGGAAACCTCAAAATAAGTTGTTTGGATTTTTTGTGATATGTTGTGGGCCAATTCTTTCTTTCGTTCAACTTTCGCTTCTCTCAATTTCTTTTTTTGTAATATCTCTCGTTCCACCACGGTTTTATTCCTCAACGCTCGTTCCACTTCAGCCATTTTCAGTCTTGTTTCGCTCATTTTTTGTAATAATAAAAATCTTGCTTTTGTCAAATCGTCATATGTTTTGGAGATTTCGTTCTTAAGATCTTGATTTTCATCTTCCAACTTCAAAATCGCAGCCTCGAGGTCTTTTGAGTCTTGTCTTTCCAGCCTTGTTGTTAATTTATTTAATACATTACTAGTTTTAAAAAATAGTAAATTTTAGTAAGATAAACTGTTGAACAAACCTTTTCTGCATCTCATCCAATTTCCTTTCAATTTTCTCTTTTTCGTTTTGCATCTCCACGTCTGTCTTTCCGTCACTCTCTTCATTCTCCGTCACGTGGAGACGGGGAGTTGTCACTTGAAAATCTGTTCGGGCGGACAAATCATCGACGACTTGTTGAGTTGTTTCGTAATTTGGGAGTGTTCCTGGCACGACTTTGTTCAATAGTTGTGCGAGGACTGCGTCCACACTCCCTGGTGAACTCTTTGAAATTCTTTTTTGAAGGTCGATAATCAATAATTGCCAAATCAGTGAGACAATCTGACTATAGACCTCAGGCGTTGGACTCGTAAACTCCGATGCCGTCAAATTTAACTATTCGTGAGTCTGTTAATAGTTCTTTTACTTTTTATTACTAATTAAAAAGGGTAATCTATATTTTATAATACAAAAACTAAATGATTGACCATGAACAAACTTTGACTCCGAGCAGCCGAGCAGATTTGAGAAGTGAGTTGTTCGCCTCAATTTTAAAAAATAGGTTTTCCTCGTGAGTGTCTTCGTTTTGTAAAAATTTTGAAGGGTTTGGCAGTTTGCAAATGGGGTCGACACATTTTGACGTGTCGTTTGTTGATATTGAGTTGATGAGTAAAGAAACTATGTGATTGGAATTGTCAATGAGACCTTTTAAAGTCGTTGGAATAGACGTATATGATGAAAGAAGTTGTAATAAAGTTGGGAAATCGTGAAGTTCTGATGTTGTGTCAGCCATGTTTTTTAAGTTCCTCTATCTTCGGTGCATATTCAGAATGATGGTCATTTTTATCGGAGTCTTATTATTATATTCTTGTTGTTGTACTTGTTATCTCATCTCTTTGTTACCGATAAAAATATTTTGAATAGTAATTTAATGATTCATTTATAATTAATTTAACCATTAATAAAACCACATTTGTATGTATATTTTGATTTTTCTCTTTTTTCATTTAATAAAATAATATTATAATTATTTATATTTTTCTTTAATAATAAATATAATAAAAATATAATACAAAACTAATTTATATTTAATTGTTTTAATTTTTTATATATTTATTAATATTAATTAATATTTATTAATAAACATTAGTTGAACTTATAGTTATAAATTATTATTTTATAATAACAATATTAATAATTACATTACTAATTAAATAATTATTAATTTCATTATAAACATTAGTTAAATAAATATAATAAATAATTAAATAAGTATTTCATAATATTATAGTTTCTTGTATTATTATTTATTAAATTTATTGAATATTTAAAAAAAATTTTGTTGGTCATACCACACACAACCAAAACACCACACCACTCACTCAAATCGCGTTTTTATCTTGGACCAAATCGTCCACAAACGTGTGGAAACATTTCAAAAAGTGTTTGTAGCTATATTCCCCCTCCTCTGTATCCATCGTCTCTGACATTTCCTTAATCGCCTCTTCCATCGTTGGGACTTGTTTAATATCAAAATCAGCTACATCGGTAAAGTGAATAGGAACACACACTTTTCCTGTTCCAGGATGGATGCAAAAAGGTGCTTTCAACAAATGGTTTAACTTTGTTGAGACGTTAATATCAAGTCGTGGATATAAATAGGTAAAGACAATCTTTTGGAGATCAAGCGGCGTCGTCTGTCGGTCATCTCATGTGGCTCAAAACTATTGTATAGTTTATTTTACTATTTAAATGTACCAGGGATATACTAGTAATAATATAATTAATTTTACTATATATACGAGTTTGTCAAAAGTCATACAAACGATATGTAAAATTCATCAAAACATCAAAGAACAAACGATAACTTTCCTCACGACCTCCCACGTCAAATTGTCGCCTTTTTCCTGTAAAAGTGATCGGCTTTTTGCGTCGCCGATCAATCTTAAAAATCTGTCTCTTCTATTCTGATTGCAAAAAATTTCTTGATCGGTGCAATACTTTCCAAAAATAGGTTCTAAAATATCAAAAGCGGTGTCGAACAAATCATGTTGTCTTTTCACGATCACGAAACTCTCGCCTTTCTCATTCACGTTTTTTGCTTCGAAGAGATTGAGGTATTGGACGACATAGTTACGTGTCAAATCACTCATTTCCATTGCGGAACGATCACAGACCCAGAAGTGGAGTCCACGTCGACCACTGAAAACTGTTAACACATGTTTAAATCCAAAATGAGTTACCAAAACGAAATTGAGAAGATTGGATGCCGAAACTAATAAAGGCCAACACTTCGGACACACCGTAGCACCTTTACAACAATACCGAACATCATTATATTCATCCATATCTATATCTATAACAAATTCACGTAACTTGGGAACCCCTCCAGTCCCCGTTAATAACTTATCATAAATAGCACCTATATCAAACTTCAGCGGACACTTCATGTTCAGCCGTTTCTGGAACTCAGTAGAACTCGAAAAGTGTTGGAAACGAAGATATGTGCTGTCCGGTTGAGTGAAGGATAACTCGCGGGTGTCTGAGAATTTGCCGTCTCGTGTCACCCAGCGATAAAAATCATCGGTAGGAAAACAGGACTCTATTCGTCACCGTTTCGGTTTAATTGAAATCTCTTTTTTTGTCAAAAATGATTAAGTGATGACCGTGGACGTACGTACCAAAACGAAAACGTGTTTAAAACGTTTTATTTGAAAATAGGGTCAATTTTGACTTGGAAAAATTAAAATGAGAGAGATGATTGAAAACACGAGAACCATTCATTTCAAAAACAAAAAATCAAAAATAAATAACAAACGGTAATACGCCTTTCGTTGTTCATAGGTTGGGTCTGTCTCACTCTTTTCGATTTCCATCGTCTCTTTTTGAGATTGTTTATTGACATTTCTCTTTTTTTTAAACTTGTTGTTTATTATAAAAGTATAATAAATCAAACAAAAACAATAGTTTATATATAAATGATAAAGTCGAATTATTAATAGAAAATCTACTATAATTATGTAGTTAAAAAAAGTTTTCACAAGTTATATTTTTAATATTTTAATAAAATAAATATAATAAATATAGTTTATTTAAAAAATACCCGTCACACCAAAACGGTATATTAAATTTTTTTTTTATAATATATTTATTATAAAATTAGTATTAATTTTTTACAAGTCAATACGATAGTCCAAAACTACGAAGTATAGTTATGAATAACTTTTATGAAGATCTTCTTGCAATGGATGTGTTATTTGACAGTGACAAAGACCCATATGAATGGTTTTATATATTTCCATCTTTACAAATCCGTACAAACATTGTCATATTATGTCAAGCAAATTATAACATTGTATTTGGCTTTTACTATAAAACGTTGACATTTTCGAATGAAGATGTCTCCGTACCTTCCCCTCAAATCTTTTGTTTCACTCAAAGTCAAAAAATCGCGCGGATACCACACAAAATGAGTTGTAGACCGAAAATTCCATATCTCACATCAAACGCCCCAAAACTTGTCTTAGAAAATGCACTCTATTTGTGCGAAGAACTCGACTGTTATGGCAATTCATGTAATTCATCACTTGCAACTGCAATAAATGAACTTGGAGAGAAATTCGAGGCCTTCCCGGATTTTGAAGTGCATCGGCTTCTCATTGGGCAACTCGCCATCCACAGTAACTGTCCAACGTTCAATGAACAGACAAAAAACGCAAATTGAAAACATTTCCTCAATTAGTTCGTCTCAAATTTAAAGTAATTAGAAAACGCAAACGGCATCCGATTTGTGTCTATCCCATTGACGATCTCGCAATCTTTCTTGAAAAACCTGACCTGGAACTCCTTTCCATTGATGTCGCCAAGCTGAGCCTTGTTGACAGGGAAGAACCTCTGGAGGTTTCCTTCCCCAAAAATGGTGTTACCGAGCCCAATCATGTAGTTGTCCTTCATCGAAACGGTTTCTCTCGCAAACATTCCAATGAAATCACCCTCATCGGCTGGGGCGTTAATTTTAACTAAAATTTCCGATCGATCTGGGAATGCGTCGACGACCAATTCAAACTTCTCTTCATAGGGCTCGCCAACAAAAAATTCGTCGATTGTGAATAACCGCTGGTACGTGTATGTTATACCACGCGTGTATGAGAGGACGCGCACGTCGTAGAACCCCCTCGGAAGCTCTTTATCAAAGGTGTATGTGTCTTTCCCCGTGACGGGGTAAAAGTACGTGATGTAGTTCTTGTCCATCTCTCGGCGAGCAGCGTAGAGTGCAATCATAATGTTTCCGTTGATCTTTTGTGCACTGTCTTCCCACTTCACCTTGAGGTGGTATTTGGTCAAATTCAGTGGGATGAGTTGACTTGTTAATGTCAGTTTGTTAACAAACAGTGGCGACAAATCCATTTTTTTGTGTTTCGAAGATCCTCTTCCGTCTTTTTATTCCACCAAATTACTCATTTTGTCAATCTCAATAATCTCAATTCAGTATTATAATTTTAATTGGTTTAACCATATTGAATAATACATTTTATATTGAGTTGTTTATTGACTTTAGTTTTTTTTAAAATCATTGGAATTATATTGGATTTAAAATTGATTCAATAATAATTTCTGTGTTAATCCAGTGAATTTGCTCTAATGAAGTTACCGATATAATAGAATTAAAACAATTATTTTTCAAAGAATTATTGTTTAATTAAAAGGTTTTTTATAATTATTTTTCAAACTAAAAACCTTAGTTATTTTTACCATTAATTATTATACTTATTTTTTCTAGAAATATCAATTATTAATAGTTTCCATTACTTATAATTAAATTCGATTCCCAAAACTATAATATACTCAAGACGCTCCTTTATTACGCAAAAGTGATGAGATTAGATTTTTCCTCAGATTTTTGACAATTTGAGAACGCAAATGAAAAAAACGAATCATTTTTTTCGAATCAAATAAGCGGTGTACTGCATGCACCCCGCCTCTCCAATTTCTTGACTTTTTTCAAGACACCAATTTTTTCCCCATGGATTTTCTTGAATAAAATTTGTCTTATTTTCCCCAAAAGAAAGCCATATTAAAACTCCTCCCCTTTGTAAAACCCTTGAAAGTTCTTTCATCATTTTCACAACATTTTGCGTGTGATTGATATTCTCGTCGTCTTTCTCACTCTCTTCACTGTTCTTGTCCGCTGCAAGTAACGCGTCGATCGTCGCTTTGTCGATGATGATCGAAAACTCCCCGTCACGGTATGTCATGTGCGTCAAGTCATTGACATCCCAGGTGACACCCTGTGACGGGTACTTTTTCTTCATGGCTTCGATGACGGAGGGTGAACAATCCATCGAGACTATATCGCTCCAATTACCTATTACAGACAACTTTTGTGTCAGCTCCGACGTGCCACAACCTGTTACAAGGAGCCTGCTCGATTTTTTGAAATTCATAAGCCACTCATCTAATATATTTGAGATCTCTTCATAATTACTGAGCCATTCAAAAGTATTGGAGTCGGTTTTATAACGGTCCTCCCAAAACGTTTCAGTCGCATAAGCTTTAGTTTCAAGATCCGGTTTTTCACTTTCCTCGTTGAAGTGTGAGAGTTCAGAGGAAAATTCTGAGTACGTGTTATATGAAGAAAAGTACTGAAGAAGAGCCGCTTGACTTTCTTGGCTTAGGTCAAGGTCTTCCATTCTTATAATTTGAAAGTTTTCTATTCCTTTTATTTCTTTTCATTGGAAGTTACATTCTTAGATTATTGGGCGGTATCTTATCGGATAATGCAATGAGTAACTTGTGTGTTATTTAACTTATAAATAAATCAATTTCCATATTGAATGCCGATATAATTATTTTTTAAATAGACCGTCCAACGAAATTATATCGGAATTCAATATTTGGCATTTGTCGCGAATATACTCTACCACTAGTTTTAATTAATAATATGAAATTAATATAAAAATTAATATAAAAATCAATTGCCGATAAATAGAGTTCAACTATAATTTAGAATAACAAAATTAAATAAATCATTTACAGCCATTTTTGCAGTTCGCAGACGATGTTTTGCATTTCACTTCTGTCTTCTGGGATTTGTTTCCAACAGTTTTTAATGATAATAAAAATAGAATTTGGGATGTCGTCTTGCGGAGGTCTTTTCCCTTCCATCACGAATTCGGCTATTTTCCATGGGTATTCAAACTTTTCTTGTGGGAAAGCGAAATTGAAAGACACTCCTTCATACAAAGTGATACCAAATGAATACACGTCTGCACTTTTCTTGTACTTCTGTCTTCCCAAAAGTTCGGGAGCCATATACGTTGGAGTTCCAACACCCGTAGTGAAGGTCATATTTGTCATTAACAAATTGATGTTTCGTGATGTTCCAAAATCAGTCAATTTTGCATTCACTTTCATGTCTTTTTCTAATGAAAACACAAGAATATTGTCGGGCTTAATGTCTCTGTGTAAAATCCCATTTTCGTGTAAATACAAAATTCCTTTTGCCGCGTCTAATAACAATTTGATCCGCATTTGGAGCGGAACAGAAGTGTCACATTTTGGTGACAAAGCCGACAACAAAAGATCTTTTTTGGTGTGGAAATGTTTTTCAATAACATTTTCTAAACTGCCAAATTGCGCAAATTCGGTGACTAAACACTTTTTGTTTGGGATCATCACAGCACCATAAAAATGAACAATAAAGTCACTTCGAAATTTGTCTAACATTTTCACCTCTTTTTCAAATTCAATAATCGACTCCTCACTATTGAAAACATCTTTCATCTTTTTGATCGCAACATCATTTCCTCGAAAATCTCCGCGATAAACAACTCCAAACCCCCCTTCCCCAATTTTCTTTTTTTCTTTGATTTCGTCAAAATCAAGTAAAGTAGAGACCTCTGTTCGACCAGAAATCTTCACCATAGTGTGCGTTTTTTTACCGGTTTTTAAATTGATTGTTATTACAGAAATTGAGTCGCTAAAATGACAACTACATTTTGGAGTCAGTAATAACTCAAACTCGGCAGCTTTGCCGCCAGGAATAGAAATAACACTTGGATTTGTCTCAATGAGGTATTTATCACTATTTTTAAAACTGATTTGAACTTTAAGTATCGTTTTGCCATTATTCCCAACACAAAGTAATTCACGAGACTTCTTTAAAACAGGAATTTCTCCTTGGTCTCCAAAAAATTGGACGTTGTCCGTGTTTAGCATAAAATCACTTTTTGCTTTGTGGTTGAAAGTTATATTTGAATTTTTAATATCAAAAATACACGTCTTTTCTCGTATTTTATTTTCTCTGTGTTTTTTCATCAAGAAAAGCACCACTGCGATGAACACAAATATCAAAGTGACAAAAACGAATAACACAAATAAAACAAGCAAAAAAACAACCCACCACACAACTTTCTTGCGACATGAAGTGCCGGAAGATGTCGGAACATTCCAGAACGTGCATTTTGAACATTTTGAATTAGAAACTTTAATACAATTTGTGATGTTACTTTTTGAAACACAAATTTTGTCAACTAAAACAAAATCATCAGTGCATTTTGTGCATTTTTGATTTTCGTCACACAATTCACACTGTTCTATTTTTGTATCACACGAAACACAAAATTGTGAATCGACGAAAAAGCCCGAATTACAAGACAAACACCCAGTAGGGCTTTTTGTTTTGCAATTCTCAAGAAAAGTGTATGAAAGACATTGCGTCGAATTTTCAAGGAGAAAAAAATTGGTTTTACATGTTATACATTTATCTTTTTGATTACATTCTTTACAATTTTCTACGCACTTTACACACTTCCCAAAACTATTTCGAAAATAATATTTTTCACACACTGCGCAGACAGACATTCCCAAAACAACTGTTTTGCAGTGGTCCAAATTAACAGAAGAATTTTCAGAAGATTCTTTGCACATATTTTCAACAAGATAATAGTCAGTGGTACACTTTAAACAATACGACCCATTTGTACATTTCTCACAATTTGAAGAACATGAATAACAAATTCCATCATTCAAATAATGCTTCGATGAACAACGCAAACACTTTTTGTCTTCATACCTAACACAGTCGCAGTTGGTGTCTCCGAGATATCGGGTACACTTCCCATTATGTGGAAAATACCCGTCACGGCATGACAGGCAATTTCCAAGAAGTGAAGTTATTTCACAATTTGTCACTTCTTTGCAATATCCATTTATAGAAATGTAATTTTGTGCGGAAATACACCCAGAACAATACGATGAATTTGTTATAAGACAGCCACTTGTTGTTATATCGGTACACTTTCCGGTGCTATTTATAACTCCATTTTCACATGAATAACATTTTTGAAAATCACAATTTTGACATAACGCACCAAATTGAGTTGAACATAAAAAGCACTTGCCATTATCTAAATAATAATTTTGAGAACAAAATAAGGACTCTTTATCTGTGGCTAATTCAGTTCCCGATTCGTCGGCCAATTGACATCCACCATTTTTATACACATATTTTGTATCACAAATTACACACTGATTTTCAGAATAACACAAAACGCAATTTGCACTGCAATTTTTACACGTGTGTCCTGATGGGTAAGTCCCATTTTTGCATAACAAAACTCTGTCGTATTTATATTCTATAACAGACGGATCTATAATTGGATAACACGTATGATTGAGATTATAAAAAGATAAATCACATTGGACACATTTGCTATTTTTACAATGAATGCAATGTGACGGACATTCATCACAACTATTTTTGTAAGCTTCATATCTATCTGGACAACTTTCACATGTGATATTTTTACCATTTGCGTTTTTGTAGATTTGATTGCAATTGTCACTAAACGTAGTGCAAATTCCATTTTTTAAGTAACTTGTTTTGCATTGTAAATTTTTCACAACATTTTGTGATGTGACATATAGTGCATTTGTCTGAAACAAAGGAGAAGAAATGACTTCAATGAATTGACTTTCTTTCTTGATAAATTTTGTGTTTGTAATCATCATCAAATTTGTATTAAGTTTTGTTTTCGTTGTGTAAGAAAACCCAAACAAGTCTCCCACATACAATTTGTCTGCGCCTTTCAGAGTTGAAAACGCCCCTCCGATTCCCGAAGAGTTTAACACAAATAAAACCGACTTTATATTATCATTAAAAAAGCTAGTAGAAATAGAATTACTTTTAGTAAATTTTATCACATTTTGATTTTGCACAAATTGTCCATCAAAATTTATTGTTTGATTTAAAAAAGTGTTACTCACAACAATTTTGGAATACAGTGACGATACCGGACAATGAAGAACATTATTTGTGTAATTATCATATGATTCAAAATAATCTCCAATGACTTCACAAATGACTTCATCATTAAATTGAGTAACGTTTTGGGGACAAATTCGAATCAATTTGTTTCCAATAAGATTGATGTATTTTGCTAGTGTAATAGTAATGTTTTGTGTTTGTTGAAAAGACACAAATTCAAAACATGATGCGTCGTTAATAAAAGTGTCTGGAAAAACAAAACGAATGTCAGTAAATAACAAAATACCACCATTATAGACTTTGATTATACCATTTTTGTTCATGTTATCTTTTACAGTTTCAAAAACAACATTTTGAATAAAAAGAACACCCGAAGATTGAATAGAAATTTCAGAATTTTGTCCCAAAATTAGTGTGTTACAATAAATTTGTGAAACGGAGTTGATACAATTTGTAACATTCATAACATTAACAGTGAAATTATAATTTCCGGTGATACTCACAAAACTCGTGTTAAATATCACAGATTTCCAATTTTCATTATTTGAAACAACGTAATTTGGAGATGATATAAATAGAGTCAATTCTTGTTGATTTGATACAACAAAACAGTCGCCTTTATTTCTATTATAATAACCAACTGGATACCATCCATTTATAGTATAAGAACAATTACATAAACTATTCACACTTTCTTTAAGAATACATCTTTTACCACATTTTGTAGTTACATCACTTTTGTCAACATAACTTCCATCTACTGCAAACAAAATATCGTTTATCACACTATTTTTATCAATAACATTTATTTCCGATATTTCCAAATTATTGAGAAAGTGAAAATCAGTGATTTTGTACACGACAAATTTCTTGACAATTACACTCATATGAAAAGTTACATTTGCATTATCTTTTAAATTAATTTCGTCGAATGTGAGTATTTCCGAGTTCTGTGACAAAAGTTGATATTTTTTAGAACTTGAAAAGAGCACAGACGCCCATTTTGTTCTTTCAAAAGTGATAACAATTTGGTCTTCCTTATTTTCTATCAAATTCATTAAGTTCAAAATAAACATCGAGCTGTTATAGTAACAGTCTGGAAAGTTAAAATTATTTTCATAACTAAAATCAGTGTTATTTGGTTCACAAAAGCAATTTTTATTTTTTGTGTCATTATTAAAATGTTCGTCAAACACCAAAAACCTGTGAATTCCATTTTTTTCACAAACGCTCCGTGGAACTAAATTTAAAGGAGTTTTCCCATCAAAACTAATTTGGTTATCTCCCGACTTTCCGGTGAACAAATACCGCGTTGGCGCGTTTTGTTCTCCCAGAAATGGATTTGTGATGAATTCAAAATTGACAGTTTGTTGGGAAATGCCGTCGATGTATAAATAAGCTATTTTTTGTGTATAACTTCTATTACTAGAAATCCACGGCTTTTGGTCGATCACTGAAAAAATCAAAAGTGCGTTTTGTGCAACGTAAAAATTCGGTTGTTTCCCCAAATCGACATTTTCGCGACATTTAAATTCGTTTTGGTCACACGCAAAAACGATTTGCAGATCCTTTGGGCGGGTTTCTTCGTCAAAGTATAAAAGGGTGGAACTGGAACTCACTTTCACATATAAAACAGTTATAAGAGGGTTTTGGAAATAAAAGTTAATTGATTTTTGGTCATTTGATGTGTCTTCAAATGTTATAGCCCCTGTTATAGCCATAGTATTTGTAAGTAAAAAATCATATTTATTCAAATTTATTTTAACGCTCCACCCATTTTGAGTACAAGAGGTGTTATTTGTGTATAGAATAGTCGATCCAAGTTCACACCATTGATTGGAATTAACAAAATATGTTAAAAATATGAGAGAAATTAAGATCGACACACTTTTCATATTATGTGATTTAGAGTTGTTCTGTAAAATTATAAAAATAGTATTTAGTAACTATAAAACATTGAAAAGAGTTAATTATTTTAATAAAATTCATTGTTGTGAATTTTTTGTGTTTTTTTCTAAAAAGCGTAAAATATATTTCAAGCTAGATAGAAATTTACTATTTTAATAATTAATATTTACTATTTGTTTTATTATTCTAGTAAATGTTAGTAAAATTGGGGTAATAATTCATAAAAAAAATATTGATAATTAATTAAAAAATAGTATTGAATAGTTCATTTTTTCACTTTTCTATTTTTTTTATTAAATATAGTAATAATATAATATTTTTTAGTAAATAAATAGAATATCATTTTAAACAAAAAAAAATAAAAAAAACCGCCTTGGAAAATATGAATTATTCGTTTGACGCAAAACTAAATAATGATATAAAGTTTTGTTAGTAAATATTAGTAAATATTGTAATATTTTTGTTATTAAAACAATTTTTTTATATTTTATTATTTAAATAGATATTTTACTAAGTTATAAATATGTAAATTAATAATAAATTAATAATTATAACAATTTTTGTATTATAGAATCGAAACCATTTTTTTAATTTAAAATATTAAAAAAATAAACAAAACAATCATACAATTAAACACCATTTCTTCTTGTTTTTTGTGAGTTCTTCCAACTCGTTCACCTCCATCACCTCTCCTGTGTTGTTTTGAACCAATTTTGTCTGTTGAGGGTTTTCAGATGTTTCAGTCTGTCTTGTTACCTTCTCTCGCTTCGTTTCGCGTTTCTCAATCACACAATGTTCTCTTTTTGTTATTATGATTATAGTTTCATTAACTATTTTTCTGGCTCACATCAGAATTTAATATTTATAACTTTAATATAATAAATGTGTTGTGTTGAATTTAAATAAGATTTTTATCAATTCTTTTGTGTTGTAATGTATATTATTGACAATTTCTTCTTTTTATTACAAATAATTTAAAGAAGTAGTTTTAGATAAATCAACACAATGAAACGAAATAACATTCCTTTCAAAAATTGTTATTTCATTCTTTTTTTTATTATTTGTATAATAATAATAATAAATTTATTATAACTAATAATATAAATAAATAGTAAAAATAATAAGAAACAAACAAGAAGTCTGGTGTAAATTCATTGAAATAAATGTCATACACAAATTCATTAAACTTTGTGTTAATTTCATCGACTCTTTCTGGGTTAAAAGCCACCACAGGGGGTTCTTTATTTTGAAAAAAACGTGCAAAACTACCAACATCAGTGTCATCGACTTGACATGTTTTTTCGGTATTGTACTTCCCCATTCCGACAATGAAATATCTCGTCGATTTGAGATTGCAATACCTCAACGTTTCATTATACCAATTCATCAAATTAGAAAATGTTATTTTATCAGTGTAATCAAAGCATAGAACAGCGCCTAAAACATTATAGTAAGGGGAATAACTTGCGCCACGACCTACACCATGGTCGTAGGAATATAATTTGACTTGTATATTATTTACTTCACTCAGATTTATAACTTTCGGTGGACAGTCATCGTATAAATAATCTTCCCATTCCTTGTCCCAACCTTGCTATTCCGTCACTTCAATCTCTTTCCATTGTTTCGTCTAACCATGTTTTTACTAATATTTTATAACTCCGTTACTAGTAATATGGTATTCCTCAAGTTGTCAATTTTAAAGTGAGATACTAGTTATGTATAACATTTTTATTATTATTTTATTCAAAAAACAAACAGTCAGTCCGACCATGAGTTGACGACAATAATGCGAAATGGACTTGTCGCCCAAAACAATAATTTTAAGTGTGACATTCGTTTTGCCATCAACCAATGTGACAAGTAATTTTTTGCAATCAATTCGGGAATTTTGGCAACTAACGGTTGTCTTCGGCGTGCTGATGCATTGCGACATGTGTTGGCGTTCCTCCATCACTCGTTTTTTCTCTTTCTTTTCGTTTCTGCAAATCAGTGATTTACTATATTTATTTAGTAAAACAATTATAATATTTACTTTCTCATAATCAACTACTTATAAATAGTAAAATAATTATAATTGGATAATAAGATAAATAACAAAAAAACAAACAGTACATCATCAGATAATTCGCATTGTCGAATGTCAATATAAATCGCCTCCAAAAGTGCAGGAAAATCGTTTGCTGTTCTTTTGTTATAGTAAAAGAAGTTAACCTTTTGGTCTTTCTTTAAAATGTCCTAGTTGTGAATAACATTTTAATAAAATTGTTATATATAACAATTTGAATAACACAAATTGATAACCAAAGAACACACGTCTATCTGCCTTGGTGGCTTCTGCGGTGGGGAGTTGTTGTTATAAACGCCCACAACTATGACTTTGAGTGTGGGGTTACCAGAGTATCTTCGGCCCTCCTCTATCCAGTTCTGTACATTTGATGTTGTGTTTTTGTTTGCCGCATCATACATCACACATAAGACGTTTAATTGTTTAAAAGGAAAGTACCCCCCCTCACGACTAACTCCGTTGTCATACGACGCAAAGACAAGCTTACCCAACTTCTCTTTGATTGTGACTTGTTGCACGAGCTGTCTGTCAGTTTGTGTGTTGATTTTTGTGGTTTTTGTTACTATAAGTAATAATTAACATGTGCAAATACAAATATGGTTCATTTATTTTTTAATTTACTATTGTTATACCACTGGCTCTATTTTCAATATTTACATATAATAAAACTAAACTATCAAAGTATTAGTATTAAATACTATTTATTATAACTACAAAAGAGACGTATTAAAATATACTAATAATAAACTATATTAATTTACATACAATATATATGAGATATCTGGCAACTATGTGAAGAAGAAGTAAAACGCAAACTTCAGGAGGGTATGTCTGTGGGAGTGGAGCGTCTTTGTCTCTTTTCTGTTTGTGAGGAAGTTGTGTGGTTTCAAATTATGACATTTTAAAAAGAAAAAACAAACAAAAGTCTTCCAAAGAAGTGCTAGACGTTGCTTTGAAGTCACTTCATCACCTATAAAAAGAACACGAATTGCATATTCGTAATCTTTTTCTGAGACAATCGATGTCCCAAACACCACTAAAGACATATTTTTGATTTTTTAGTTTGTCAATTGTTAATTGTAGTTTGTTAAGTTTAAAACAATGGAGTTTTATTTAACGTTTTGAATTTAATTAATATATTGTTAAATCAACAAAATAGTATTTAATGAAAAAAAACAACATAACGTTAATTTTCAGTTCAGTTAATTCAATTAATTGTTTTTAATTAATACGTTAAATAAGTTTGAGTTTTTATAATAATATATGTTAATTGTTTTTTGATTATTTTAAATGTTTTTTTATGAAATTTTTGGGTTTAAAATTATTTGTTAATTGTATTATTAAAATAAATAATGGTATAATTTACTAATATTATTTATCAAATATCTAATATATATGTATAATACATTTTACTACACAAAATTAATAGTTTTTATGATCTTTTTTTTTCCATTTGATATTGTAATTTGTATTATATTAATTGTTATATTTTTTTGTAAATAAAACCATTGATTTATAATATTTAAACTAATATATCACTAAAAACCAACTTTTCTTTGATCCGAAAACATGAAATAATAAATTTTGATGCCCCTGTTTTTTTATGACCATTCATTTGTAATTAATATAGTTATAAAAGAAACACATTTGCATTTAGGGCTTTAATAAATGTATTTATTGTCAACAAAACGGAGAACAATTTTATGTACTTGCATCAACTAAAGACTTATGCTTATAATAAAGAACAGTAAATGTGAAACAATGCATGTTTTCACCCAGAACATATTATTATAGAAATGTTATTAAGAATTTGAATGACATAATATAAAATAATTACTTTTAAATATAAAAAATATTTATATGAAAAAACAAACTCGATTCAATTTAAAATTTCATTTGTTGCTTATCTTATTTTATCTGTTTTAAAATAATACAAAAATTTATTCAAAACACTATATATTATTTCAAAACAATAAATGATAATTTTGGGACATATATTTTTTTAAGACAAACCTGTATATATATATAAATTATATAATTTACAATGCAACAAAAATATGTGTAACAGAACTGGTCTGATTAAGGTTACAAAAAAACAATTTTTATTAAATAAAAATTCGGTTGTTGTGAAAATGTTCTGATTGTTATGAAAGAGATTGTACATTTAATCAATTTTTAAATTACTTGGCAATTAATGTTTAATCAGTAATTAAAACACTTGTTATTATTAATATTATTGTAAATGATAAAAAAGAGTATCATAAAAATAATGTTTAATAAATGGCTTGTGTTTCAATGAGTTTTTTTCTCTATAAAATCTTATCTTTCTAGTTTATTTAAAATTATTTAATTTGTACTACTAACGATTTATATAAATAATTTATTACTGAAACCATCAGAATATTTTATTTTTATTGAAAAAAATCTCAATGTAACTTTTGACTTCCGAAAAATGTTATTATTAATTGGTGTTGATTCTAAGGAGAATTTTTTTTAAAAAATTGTTTTTTTATTATTTATTGTTTATAAAATTATTGTCTCAAAAGTGACATTCACAAAAAATAGTGGTTAACCTTATTATTATTATTATTATTATTATAATTTATTATTGTTAATGTAATAAGACAAAAAAAATATGGAAATTAGTAATCGAATTTGTTTTAACAAAATTAAAAAAGAGAGGGGTATGATAACTTTCCACATTAACAAAATATTAAAATAAAATAGTATTTTTTCTTTTTTCGTTAAAATTTTTAATAATTTTTCGTTTTTTATAAACTAAAACTAAAACTTAACCATAATTAAACGATGTTTTAAGCAATAAAAACAAAAACGAAAATTTTAATTTTGAAAAGACAATTTGTCAAAGTGATTCGAAAGCTCAATAAAAAAAAACTAATAAGAACAATTAAATTTACCATATTCGATAGTAAACTTTACTTCTCAAAACGAGATTTTGACTTCCGTAGGATTTAAAATGGCGGAACGAACTCAATACATATTGAATTAAATGGTCAAGTTAGTCTACTCGAATTCCTTTCTTCGTAACTTCGCAGACAAGAATGAATACCTTGGTATTACTGAGTTGAATGACAATGAATGTTTATCACTTCATCCCTCTTCAGAGTCGGATTCACCACATGGAAATGAAGAGTTAACTCCTTTCGACACCACGCCTTATCTCATTGAGTCCCTTCTCGACTAATTGTATCTTTAACTATTTTGGTTTTTAAAATGGTTTATTTTAATTTAAATATAGTTTATTTTTTATTAATTATAATGTATAATAAATTGTTTTATATGAATAGTACATTGTTAATAATAAATAATTAATTAAAATACTATGTTTGAATTGTAAATTAGAAATTTGGATAAAATATTATATATTTTTATATTTAAAAAAATATTATAAAAATATAATATGTATTACAAATTTAATAGTAAGAACTAAAAGAACTAATTTGTTAGTAAAATATAAAAATATTATTATAAAATTTATTAACAAATAATTTATTTAATTTAATATAATAAAGATATAGTATAATAAATTATAAATAACAAATTTTTAATAATAAAATAAAAAAAATAAATAGTTCACACATTATTTTTAAAATATTTTTTTCAAATTAATTTGTAATTGTCAAGTAATTATAATATATTAATTCTATGATTAACTAATTTATTAATAACAAAAAAAATAATTCAAGAACTTTTTTCCAAAACGAATGTCAATCTCACAACCGACCCTGAAACTTCGTCACCCTTTTTATGTCATTCACAAAGACGCTGGAGTAGAAGTTCACACGCCGACTAATTCCCACATTTTTCCCACATCTCAAAATTGTTTAGTTGAAGAAAGTCAAGAACTCATAATTCTTCAAAACGCCTCGACTCTCGAAATTTATGATTACAACTTAACTAAAAAGTACGATCTTAAGATTGAATATATTGACCGTCTCACATTGTCAAAAAAATATCTCCACATTCTTCAAGTTCCACCAGCTTCAAATAAAGAGGGTTTTGTTCGGGAACCGACAATGTATTATCTCTTAGATCTCAAAAAAGATTGTTATAATCTCATCTTTTCACGCAAATTACAGAGCATCCCGTCGGCTTGGCCAATTTGCTCCTTTAAAAACAATATTATCGCACTCCCAGATCAATCTGGCGTGTCATATTTTAATTATAACCCTTTCCTTAAAACGGAATTTACTAAAACTCAAGTCAACACATCACAAATCGATCACGATGACTTGATCGGGGTCAAATTCATCGAATTCTCACCTATATCGGACGATTTGCTCTTCGCCGCATTTTTCCCTGAAAAACAAGTTTGTACATTTTACTATTTAATAATAATTTATTTACTATACATTTTATTATCATTATTTTGTGAAGTTATTGTGCTTGTATTATTATTATGATTTGTATTAATAATTGAAATAATTTATTTATTATAATTATAATATTAACTTATGCCTTGTTTAAACTATTATTAAATTGTTACTTAATTATAAATGGTATAGTATAAGTTACATTTTTTATTAAATTAATGAAAAAGTATGAATTTACAATAGTTTTTAATACAATTTTTTCCAAATTTTAGAAATCCTGTATTAAAAGATATAGTAAACATTTCGTTTAAAAATGGCAATTATGCTTTGCACTTTAATTAACAAATTATAGTTAAATTATTAATAAATATTAATAAATCAGCGATTTCCCGCTTCCATCGAGTTGTACTCAAAACAAATTGGCAAAAAGGCGCAATTAATTAACACGATCTCCTCATTGAACGGGACTTCAGTGATATTCAAATGGTGTCCGATGGGGCATTTAGTGCTTGCTATAACATCGACAGAGTTTGATGAAACGGGGCATTCGTATTATGGTCAATCTTCCCTCTATTCACTATTTGTTCCTAACATTTCGGGAAAACCGCCACAATTTGTCCCTAATCCCAAAGTTTTCAAAAGCCCGACGAATAACATATACACACGAGCGTTAGTAATGGCGCAGTATCAAGACGCACAATTCTCCCCATCCGGAGACACATTGAGTATCATCAGTGGCCTTCAGCCAGCTGAGGTGTCGGTCTTGTCGACATTGAGTTTTGACGAACTTTTTCATCGTCAAAACGTCTTTGCGAATTCCTCAATTTTTTCGTTCAACTCACAATTTCTTGCAATTGGAGGATTTGGGAATCTTCCTGGTGACGTGGAGATTTTTGAAACAAAAAGTTTTTTGAGAGTTGCGAAATTTTCGTCACAGTGCACAACAGAGTGGATGTGGAGCAACGACAACGCCTCAATTATTTGCGCCCACTGCTGGCCAAGAAGACATTTTGACAACAAGATTGAAAGATTCGGAATAGATGGGGAACTGATTGAAAAAATTGAAGTTGTGCCAAGAGGAATTACCGTGTTTGGGGAAAAGGAAATGAGAGATTTGGTGTTCAAATTCATCGAGTATAAGGACGAGGGTGCAATCTACGTTACACCAAAGAAGAAATAATGGAATGGGATTGAAAGGTGAAATACTAGAAAATTTAGTTGTTTTACTATTTATTAGTGTTTTATTCTTTATTGGATTATAATAAGATATTAATAACTTTAATTATTAAACAAGTAAGTGATGGGGAGATCTTACATGTGTTCTTTGAGGATCTTTGATCGTTTTAATTGTTTCACCGACTTTATAATCATTGAGTTTGTATGTAAAAATAGTTAAATAAAACTACTACTAAATTTCATTTATAAGTTAACTTATTTTTTTATCATTTAAAAAAAAGAATATTCAAACATTAACACTCTTTATTTTAATTTAAAAAAGATGGTCTATTATTCACAAATTTCAATCTCGTCTCTCATCACGTTGTTTACAAAACGAAATTGAGATTGATGATTCTAAAGAGAAGATTTTCTATGTATAATTTGTTTTAGTACATATAAATCTTTCTTTGTACTAAAACATATACAGTTGGTCCATTAAACCTTCGCTTAGGAAATTAACCTGAGCTCAAAGAAAAATTAAATATTTTCTATTGTTATATTAAATTAATAAACTATACCAATATAAAAGTCAATTTTTTAAAATATTTGTTTTTTTTTAAGTAAAAACCCGTGTTTTTAAAGAAAAAAATAGGAATTTCTTTGGGCTAAAGTACATTTTTTGGGCTAAGGTTCATTTTCCCTTCTGTAGTTTAAAAGTGACTCAAATAGTATTTAATACATCAAATATTTATTTATAATTAAAAAAACATTTAAATTAGTTATTCAAACTATACAAGTTAATATTTAAAACTTACTCTATTTTTATATTAGAGCGGAATTTTTTTATTTAATCAAATGTAAGTCGATCATCATTTGTTGCTCTAATATAAAGTTATTGTTTTTTAATTAATTATTTTTATTACAATTTACTTATATAAACTTTCGATTTTTGTATCGGTGAAAACCAAAAAAAACTTGAACAAAAAAATACTTCACACCCCACATTAAAACTCCAATGCAAGTAAAAACACCAAGACCGGTTGCGCCATTTAGAAAACAACAAGAGACTATTCGGCAACAACACAGTGCCCCTCCATCACTTCCTAAACGGTCGCAACAACTTGTTGAACAACAAATATCCGACCCACAATGTGACAAATTGTCGAGATCTGAAAATTATGAAAAAACGGATACGACCGAAAGTTTTGAAAAACTAGAAAAAAAACCACGGGCACTTCCTTCACTTCCCGCAAAGGTAAATACAGACAAACTCTCGAAATTGATAACCAAAGGGTTTAAAGAACAACAAGAACGTTTTGACAAAACATCACCAAAAACACCGGAACGCCAAGAAAACGTAAAAATTGACAAACAAGACGAAACACAACCAATTAAAAATCCAACAAACCCTAAAATCGCTCTGAAACTTCCAGAAACCCCCGAAAATCTTCCAAAAAGTGAAAAACAAGAAAAACTTGAAAAAGTTTTGTCGCAAGGTTTTTGCGACAAAAATGTGTCAAAACCTGAAAAAAAATCCACGAAATCGCAACTTCCAGAAACGCAAGAAAAACTTGAGAAAATTTTGTCACAAAGTCTTTGCGACAAAAATTCCACTGAAAATTACGAAAAGAAAAACAATTCCAATTATTGCGGTAAAATTGTGTTAAAAACTGAAAAAAATATGACAAAACAAGAGAAACCGAAAGTGGTACGGGACTCTTCATTTCCATTTTTAGATTTTACAATAAAACGAGAGAAAGATCCAGAAAAATATCGCCAGTCGGTTTATAGTCGTGAGAACACTATTGTTTATACCGCACAAAATGTAAAAATAATACCATCAAATCATTTTATCGTCGAAGGGGATTTCTTCGTTGTTTTAAAGTCCGAACATTTCTTCCTTCGCTTTTCCCCTAATCTCATTAAACCAACTTTCGACTCCGTTTTGAACTTCTTTAAAAAGGCGGAGATCCCAGAAATAGACTTGGACGAGTATAAGATGGTCTGTTGCCTCACAGAGATCTCAAAAATATTAAGAGGAAAAGATGCACAACAAAAACACGACTTTGTCACGTTAGTACCTGCTCGAGTGCTGCCGTTTGTGATTCCTAAGTACTTCTTTTTGTCGCAAGATGTCGACCGTCTTGTAGATCTCATAAAAGAAATCATTTTTGTGAAAACCGAAAATGACGAATTGGTCCTCACCACGTCGTTCCTCCCAAAACATTTTAATGAAAAACAAACAGAAACATTTCAGTATATGGCAAAAGTCAATGCGGACGAAAGAACTTTAAAACGAAGAAATCAGTGGAAACAAAAACGATTTGAAACCGCAAAAAAGGAAATCGCAAAGAAAAATCCCGTTTTGGAAAAAGACGAGAAAATCCAAAAAAACTTTTTTGACGAAATGAAAAGGGCGGGATTGTTTGAAAATGAGCCTTCAGTGACATCAGATATGCCTAAGATTTTTCAGACAAATGACGAGATTGTTTTGGGGAAGATTTTGGCAAAAATTCGGGAGATTGAAATTGGTGGAAAGAAGGAAATAATTGAACCTGAATACAACCAGAACCTTGAAAATGTTGACAGATCAGCACAATCTATGGACGAAATGGTTCGGACGCGTCTTGTGTTGTTTGGTTCATCCAACGAGGCGCGTTGGGAATCTTGGAAATTTTGTTTTGGGTTGTCAAATTCGCCTGTTTCGATCTCAAAAATGACTGAAGAATATACACAATTAAATTTGATTATATCTTTGATCCTTCCAGTCCAATTGTCAAATTGGTCTGTACTCTCAACTACCATCGATCAAATTGATAAAGATTTAAAACGTGTAGACTACACTTCCCTTACCAAAATTTGGGGACAAGACGCAAAACCAGTTCTTCGACGATTATTATTGGCTTATAGTATATATAACTATAATATAGGATATGTCCAAGGCGAAGTTTGTTAGTTATTTTATTATTATTTTTACTATATTTAAATAATCTAACATTAATACTATTTATTATAGTTTTTTGGTTTATATATATTAAATATTAAATATTAATTATAATTAATTCAATTTGTTGATACTATTTAAACTATATTAATAATAATTTTATTATTATGTTAATTTTTGAAAAATTTTGAATTTTTATTTTTCGTTGTATTAACACGTTTTATTTATTTATAGTATGATATAGTATAAATTGTATAATTTAAAATTAACTGTATTTAATTATTTATATAATACATTGTTTTAAATATTTTTTGTAGTTGTTATAGTTTATTATTAATATTTTTTTAAATAATAATAATAATTACCCAAAATAGTAATTATAATAATAGTAATAGTAATAAATAGCATGACATTGTGATTGGTTTGATGGAGATTGGTCGGAACGAGGTTGAGATTTTTTACGTTTTTTCGAAAGTGATGGAAATGGTGGAACGCGAGTTTGAGTGCCCGAAAAGTGCCGAGTTTGACCGGCGATTAATGCCGATAATATCCTATTTAGATGACGAGCTTGGCAAATATTTACATGATAAAAACATTTCGATGTATTTTGTGTATCAGTGGCTTGCGTTGCTTTTTAAACGGGATTTTGGTGGTGAAATCTATGAACTGTGGGATGCTATTTTTGCATATCCCAAACATAAGTTGCAGTATTTTATTACTGCAATTATTATTGAAGAACAAAGGGAACATATTTTAGGAAATTTACTTGGATTTGATGAGATGAGTATGTTCTTTCAATGTTTAAGTGGATTATTTAAGGTTGATGTTAAAATAGAGGCAGACCAATTATACTACAATTTCATTGAAAACGCACCAAAGGAAGAGGTGCAGAAAGTGTTTTGTTAATTCAAATTCAGACTTCTTCTGTTTGTTCATTCCTCACACATCAATCTGATACTCTAACTATATTTTATTTATTAATTTACTATTAATTATAGTTGTTTTGTTTCCACCACTTTTGTCTTTTTATTTGATAAATTATTAAATTATAATAAGATTATTAGAATAAAATCAATCTAAAAACTTTATTAATTACTTTTAGATATTTAAAGTAATTGGTGAAATTATTTTATTATTATTTATGTTATTAATTGTGTTATTAGTTATATCGTTTAAAATGTAGTTATTTATTTATATTTATAATATCATAGTTTGGGCTTTTTTTTTCTGAAAGTTAGTAACAGTTTCATCTAAAAAAAAAAAGAAAAATAAATTGTTTTTCAATTTAATAAAAAAACCATATATTTTTATAAATAGTTTTGAGTGTTTTGTTATGAAAAATTAATTAATTATTTTTTAACTATTGAAATATACTATATTTGAATTAAAAAAAATAAATTAAGATTAGCTTTTTCCACCACTTTAACCAAAATAAAATATTTGCCGCGAATGTTATTTTAAGTAAGTCCACCATTTGGTTACTGTTTGTGCATCCACATGTCATTCACTTTCTTTTTCCATATTATTTTACCGCTCCAAATATGGATATGAAAAATAAATGGAATGTGTACATAAACAGACTGTTTGGGTGCATTTTAATGAGTCTTCTTTTCAAATCACCGTCTTTTTTTTCACTCGGTGAATTATTGGCATTTCATTAATTGTAAAACCATTAAAAATATTTACTAAAATTTTCATTTACTATAATTTTAAATTGTATATAATTTAAAATAGTAAAAATTTTTTTATTTTTAGAGGCGATGGTCAATGGAAGTTTTTTATTAGAAGTTCTCAAAAATAAAAAATATAAACAATTTGTAAAGAAATACGAATAACTTTTCATTGTAGTATATAACTTCATTAATAAATAACTTCAATTCATAAAGTTAAATGCCAATATATAAACAGAACAAGTATTAACATTACAACAGTTTTTAATGAGAATTTTACTTATCACAGCACTTCTTTCTTTGTGTCTTGCTTTTGAAGATTCTCAAAACATCCCACCAAAACCAAATATCGCTCATAGTTGTCAAAAACAAGAACCTTCTTTAGTGGATATGCTCAAAATGTTAATTAAAAACGACCCATCACTCTTAGAAACTGGTGTGAAGAGTGTTATAAATAAAATGGCCCAAGATTCAATTAAAGACCTCATGCAAGGAAATAAAAAACGGGCTGGGGAAGATCCTTTTGGTGAATATGTCAAAACTGCAGTTGTCAAAATAATGCTGGAACAAGCAAAAGCTCATCCTGAGGCTGTTGATGCTTCTTTGTTTAAACAAGGTCAACCCAACAAGAACGCTCCTGATAACACTGATAAAAAATGAACAGTAATTTAATTGAATTGTTCTTTTTATTGATATTCAAATTATTTAGTTCTTTTCATGTCCACAATAAATAAAAAAATAATGTTATTAAACTGTATTAATAATATTAATTTTAAATAATTAAAATTATAGTACACTTTGTAAAATGGTTTTGATTTATTAAATATTTTTTAACTACCCCAAATACAGTCAATATTCGATATAAGGATTTATTCGATATAGGAGAAAAATAAGAGGAAGCCCTTATATCGAATAATAACTGTACTATTTTTAATCCTTTTACGAAAGTTGAAAACAAAACTATTTTCTTATAAAAATTCAAAGAAAAAACGTGTTGGTTACACTCAACATTCAATAAAATAAGAATAAAAAATAAGAAATAAATAGTTTTTGTGTTTCAAAAACTGTATCATGTAAATTATCAGAGATTCAACACTATTAAAGTAATTCTAGATTTTACTATACCTCGAGATGTGGTGATCAAATCCTTATTTTAGACTCATATAAAGTCCTATTATAAGTATATTACTAGGTTTTTGTTATGTTCGATTCCGAGGTATAAAATCTACACAATTAAACTTCTTTTTTTTAGTATTCTTTTTGTACTTCTTTCTTTTAAATAAGCTGTTATTTTTCCTCTTCACCTTAAAAAAAAGAAGTACAAAAAGAATATTTTACTAAAAAAAACGAATTGTATTGTTTTAAGAATATCTTCTAAGTTAATAATCCCAGAAATCCTTTTCTGAGGAAAAGCCGCAAAAATCCATACTTCTATTTTATCGGAAATTTTTGTTTTTACTATCTTATGTTTAAAACAGTAAATAACAAAAAATAATAAATTCTCTTACCTATAAAAATCACCATAAAAAGAAAATATCTTCAAAACAATCAACAAAACTTAAAAATTCGTTTCTGGTTTTCAACCAAAACTTTTCCTTCTCATACGAATACTCAACCCATACGAATAGTTACTTTTATTATTAGTTACTACTATTTTTCGTTTGTTTTACTCGACCTTTTGCCAAAAAAAAGTTTTCAAACAATTGTTGTTGGAAAAAGAGGAGGGATGTTTAAAAAGCCCATTTCAATCTTTAAATTGAAATGTCGACTTACTCGCGAGCCAAAACGACTATTCTCACGCAATCTTCGCCTTCTTTGGACCCTGAGGCAATCAAACCGTCATTAACTGATCGGTTCAAGAGCCAGCATTTCTCCCCATTTGTGTCTCTATCAAATTTAAAAAACAGTTTTAAAAAGGAGAAGACTTCAATCTCCTCTTCAGAAAACAGTGAATCAAATCTTCCAGATAATAAAATTAAGAGAAACAGTTCAGATTATGACGTGACTCTCAAAAAATCTCAAAAGATGTCGCAAAAGAGAAAAATGACAACAATGGAAGTCGAGCCAAAATTCAATAAATTGGAAAAGGTCGAGACTTCTCACACACAACAAAAAAATGAAATCACAAAACTCACTCCCTCACAAACTACTTTCGTCAAGCCTAAAGTACCTCCACTCCTCCTCAGAAGTGAAAATTTGGAAAACTCAAAAATGTCGTCCGGCGCTAAAACAGATAGACCAGCAAGTTCTATTGGCTCTCATGCCGCTTCTTCTCTGTCTTTCTCGTCTTTCACGGCACACACAAGATCGTCTCTCATTATCCAAGACACCTTTGCCTCGAGGGAGTCTAGCCCACCAACTACAACTCCTTGGTCTAACTTATTGCCAGTCCACGCCAGACTCTCAAACTTCAAATTCGAAGAAGTGAAGCGCTTGAAGATCGGCGGGATGACTTCTCGAAGTCGTTTCGAGTCAAACGTGAAGGGTGTGAAAGTCCCATTAATAAAGTACCCCGAGATCGCAGAGTCGGACGCCTTTGAGTGTGGCGACGAAACCATTTTTGAAACTGACAAGCGATACAACAGATGTACCTTCATTGTCGGATTCTCTTGCTTGAAACCCGCCAGAAAAAAAGAGGTGGCTATCAACTCTTTCGCCACAGATGGAGATGTGGTCTGTTTTATGGCTTAGTGCTGTATCCTATACTATATTACTAATTATATTATTACTTTTCGTTCAGTTTCTAACAAAGGAATACACTTCCTTTGCTAAAAACCAACAACACAACAGTCACTTACTCATCTTCATTCCCTTCTTCGCTCTCTTCCTTCCTCTGGTTTCTCTTTTTGCTTCTCCTGTCGGACTTCTTCTTCCTTTTCGTTTCGACTATTTCTTTATCCTTGTCCTTCTCTTTGTCTTTTCGCGGTTTCGTCTCCTTTTTCTCAACAACTTTAGCTTCCACTGCTTTAGTCCTTCTTGGGACTTTATCAAAGTCCTCGTCGTCGATGAATTCATCGTCCTTTTCATACCCAAATCGAGTTTGTTTTTTCGACTGGACAAATATCTTCTGCTGCAGACTGTCGAGTGTGTCCGTATAGACATTTTTCTTCATTTTTGCTTTATTTTCCGCGTGTTCCAACTCCTTTTCCGCATTCAATTCTTCCGCCTTTCCAGTCAAATCTTCTTCTTTGTTGTTCTCAGTGGTTTCTTCTGTCGTTTTTCCTTCGTCAGAGTCATTGCTGTTGGCTTCCACGTTTGTTTCAGCAACTTCCTTCCTGATGACCTCTTTCCAGTTTTCACCATACATCTCTTTGTTCTTCGACTCTAGCCACTCAGTAAATGGCTTGTCAGGGTTGAAAACATTACTCCCTTCTTTTAACACAAAAGTGGTTGTAAAGATGTCAGTGTCAAGCTGTTGGAGTTCGTCAATATCAACCGCCTCTGTGTCTGTTTCTTCACTTTCTTCCTCCATTTTTTTGGCTTCTTCTGTCTTCTCGTTCCAATGGGTTTCAATCTCTCTCTCATTTTGTTCATTGCTCGTTCCATCTTCGTTTTCTTTTTTATTTTCTTTTTTTACTTCTTCTTTTTTATCTTCCTCTTTTTGTTCATCTTTTTGTTCACTTTTGTTATTTTCGGTATTTGTTTCTTTTTTATCTTCTTTTTCTTCCTTTTTTCCGGGTTCTTCCTCCATTTTAGAACTAGTTGTTTCTTCAACTTGAGTTTTTATTTCCAAGATCATCGATGGCGGAATGAGCGGTTCATCTGTTTTTTTTATTTCCTCATTCGTGGGTTGTGTTTCAATCTCTTTCACCTTTTGTTCATTGCTCGTTCCACCACAATTTTCTTTTTCTTCATTTTCCTCTTTTTTTTCGTCTTTTTGTTCACTTTTTTTATTTTCTATATTTTTTTCTTCACATTTAACTTCGACTTTTTCATCAACCAAAGTTTCAGTTTTTTCGGTTTTTTCAATTTTTTGTTCAATTGGTAACTGTTTCTCCGTTTGTGTTAAAAGTGGCGACTGTTTTCCATTATTTTCATTTTGTTCTTTTTTGATTTCCAAGATCTGAACTGTCGGAATAAGCGGGGTGTCTTCTTTTGTTTTTTTCGGGGATTTTCCAAACCTCAATTTGGGGGTTATAGCTTTTTCAACTTTCTCTTTTTTGGCTTTTTTCGTCCGTTTTTTTCTTGTTTTTTTTCCTACATGTTTTTCTTCTTTTTCCTCAGTTGTTTCTTGTGTTGGTTGTTCTTCAAAATTTTTTTCTATTGTAATTTTGAGTTCTTTAGTCACATGAATAACATTTTCGTTTTTGTTGTTGTTTTGTTTTTTGTTTGGTATTTCTTTTTTTTCTCTTTTTTGTTGATCAACAACGTTGAGATGATTTGTTATTTGTTGTGCCGAAGTGTTGTCTAAATTTCCCAAACCCGCAATCACTTTTGTAGTTTCTACATTTTCGCAATTTTCGTTTCGGATCTCGAAATTTGGTGGAACGATAGTAGATGGTATATTATTTTGTTTAGGAAATGATGAAACGGCATTTTGGTATTCAGTTTGTAGACCTGTAGAAATTTGTGTGAATATCTCTGGCTGTTTAAAAGATTCGTTTTGGACAGCCTGGATGTTTCCTTCAGAATTCATAAAGTGTTGAAAAGGAAGTGGATTCGATGTTGGTGAAAATTTTGGACCATTTAATACTGAAATTTCGGGAATTGATGAGTATAGTTCTTGGCTCACTCGTTTTTTAGTTGTCAAAGAGTCTGTCAAGTCACAATCTCGTTTGCGATCAATAAAACTATCTTCGTTTTGGGTAGGATAGTTTTCCATTAACTATTATTTAGTTTTGGTTGTAAATAATTTTTTTTTCAATATTTTATTATACAATTTCATATAGTTAAATTAGTTTTAGTCGATATAAAAATATAATTAATAAACTAAAATATTTTGTTTACATTTTTTATAATATGTATTCAAACAAACTATTATGAATCGGGGCAGACCTTTCCCACCCTCACCCCGTTTACCAAAATAAAATATTTGCCGCGAGTGTTTTTTGAAGGAAGTCCACTTTTCAGCCACTGTTTGTGCGTCCCCATGTCGCCCACTTTCCTTGTCCGTACTGTGTGGACGCGGATGGTTCCCCCCCGCTTGCGGGGGGGTCAGGGGGGATCCGCGCCAAGGGAGGACTTGGAAAGTGGGTGAACGGTGCACAAACAGACTGTTTGAGTGTGTCTTCAGAGCCTTCTTTTCAATGCTCCGTCTCACTCGGTTTCCACTGACTCGAGGTGATTTTTCGGCATTTCTTGAATTCGGGAACCAGACCTAATATTATCCAAAACGCCCATTTACTATAATTATAATTATAATTATAATTATAATTATAATTATAATTATAAAATTATAAAATATAGTAAATTAATTCTATATTTAGACGGGGTGAGGGTGGGAAAGGTCTGCCCCATTATGAATCTAATAATTTTGATATTTTGAGTTTATCACAAATATCAAATTACATTTCATTCAATTTTTTTAAAATTTTTTGTTATAGTTATTTTTAATACAAGATACTTACTATTTAATTATAAAAAAATAAAAATAAAATTATTTATTTAAAAATATTATAATAAAGTTTATAATAAAATATAATACATATCAGAAATCAATAAATTATTATAATTATAATAATATTATGGTACAATAACAATAATCCAAAAAAAAAATGACTTCTCGAACGATTCGAATTTCTCAAAAATTCAAAATGCACTTTTTTGAAAATAGTAAAGATGCAGTAAATGGACCTTTACAAATTAGCAAATCAAAATAAGGAAATCTATTCCAAGTTTTTTTCTTTGTAAAACATTATCAATAAAAATGAACTAATAAATCGGGCACTTTTTAAATTAAAAATTAAACAAATTCTTTCCAAAAAAAAAATATTATTTTTTTGCATCTTTTTGAAGACAAACTATTGTAAAAAAATTAATAATTTTTAAATAGTAAAAGAAATTAGACGAAAACACCTGTTCGAAGGATTTTTTAATTCTTTTTGAAATTCGATGGAGGAATTTTTGACCTTTACGGAATTTGTCAGATATAAAAGGCGCTAACTGGACTGCAATATTCACAATGAGCATCCAAGCCAAGTTAGACGCACTTATTAAGCCACATGGAGGCAAATTAGTGAAAACCCTGAAGTATGGAGCAGAGAAGGAGGACTTACTCAAAGCTGCTGAAACACTTCCCAAGCTTGACATATCATCTCGTGAATTTGGTGATTTAGTTATGATGGGTTTGTACTTTATTTGTATTATATATTATTTATTAAGATATGAAGTGTATCGAATATTTTGAGACTCCAGACACTACCATATGAATATATATAAACATATTTATATACAAACACATACACAGTGATCTACAAATTGTTACCAATAATTTATAACACATTCAATTACCTTCTATGGCTATTATTATATTCTCTAATATTCAAACCTTATTCAACTTACATATACACTGTCATTCAATATACAATAATAACTCTAATATAGTAATTATAGTAATATTACTAAAAACAATAATAACACAATAGGTATTGGAGGATTTTCCCCACTTGATGGTTTCATGAGTCGTGCTGACTGGTACAGTGTCTGCAAGAACTTTACCTTAGCGGACGGGACTTTTTGGCCTATTCCAATCACGATGTCTGTCTCTGAAGAAGATGCACGTAAGCTTCGCCGTGGACAAAAGGTCGCCTTATCTTACAAGAAAGATGTCCAGCCCATTTCTGGGACTATAGCAGTCGATGAAATTTATGAGATGACAAAGAAAGACAAAGAGATGGAGTGCAAGGACATCTTCACGACATTAGACAAAGATCATCCTGGTGTGAAGAAAGTGATGGAGCAGAAGCCCTTCAATGTTTCTGGTAAAGTGGTGACTTTATCTGAAGGGGAATTCCCGACGAAGTATGCCGGGATCTACATGACCCCTGAAGAGAGTCGTATGAACTTTGCGAAGAAAGGATGGAAGACAATCGCAGCACTTCAATTAAGAAATCCGATGCACAGAAGTCATGAGTTCTTAGCCAAAATAGCTGTAGAAGTCTGTGATGGAGTCTTCATTCATTCATTAGTTGGTAACTTGAAGCCTGGAGATATCCCTGCTGAAGTTAGAGTAAAGTGTATTGATGCTTTGGTAGACAAGTACTTTGTCAAGAAGAATGTCTTACAAGGAGGATATCCACTTGATATGAGATATGGTGGACCACGTGAAGCTTTACTTCATGCTACTTTCAGACAGAACTACGGATGCACTCATATGATCATTGGAAGAGATCACGCTGGTGTCGGTGACTATTATGGACCTTTTGATGCACAGAAGATCTTCGATAAGATCCCACAGAATAAAGACCCAAAGAAGAGATTACTCACTCAACCGATGAAAATCGATTGGACTTTCTATTGCCATAAATGCGACGGAATGGCATCTCTGAGAACTTGCCCTCATACTAAGAAGGACAGAGTCATTGTCTCGGGAACTATGGTCAGAAAGATGCTCTCTGAAGGGAAGAAATTGCCAGACCACTTCGGACGCGATGAGTCTCTTAAAATCTTGAGCGAATACTACCAACACCTCGATAAGAGCAAGAGAGTCACTATTAAACTCCAGAAGTTCGCTACCGGGTCGGCTATGAACTAAAAAACTTCGAATTTTTCTTGTTTTTTCAATCATTTTTTATCGCAAAAGTAATTTACAACAGGTAAATTTTTTATCGCATTGATTTCAGAATTTAATAAATTTGTGCTAATATCTTAGACATTGAAGAAAAATTCCAGCCTAAAACAAAATCAAATGAATAAGATTTGTATTATTATTATAGTAAATGTATAGTAAATATATAATAAAAGTATTAAATTGAATATTTGAAATACTGTATAGTTTAAAATGGTTTTGATAATAATAAAATAAATACCAAACATCAATAGAAAAAGACCAACATGACGCAACTTTTAAAAAAGAACTGACATTAGAAGGATAAAATAATATTGTATCAATGTGAATAGTAAAAAAATAGTAAAAAAGGAATATTTGTTGATTTAGATAAATGTATAAAGTGTGTCCATATAGTTATTATTTAGTTATACAACAAGTAATGTTTTGTTGATAAAGACAATTTGATTAATCACAAAATAACATTTTTATAATAGACTGAGTTAAAAAGAACAGACAATCGAATTCAATGAATTTAAAAACAGCTAGATTTTTGGATTTTTATAATAGTAAATTTTTTCTCAAAAACAATTGACATCTTTTTCATTGTTACCATTGACATTGATGTTGACGTTTATATTTATCAGATTGTATAATTATGTTGTTGTAGTTAAAGGTATACAATCATTAATTGTATACCTTTTCATTTATTTTCAATCTATGTTTAAAAACGTGTCATTGAATAACTGATGCAAACATTTGAAATACATATTGACTCCTTCTTCAAGTTTTTTTTTGCAAGAAATTCTGATATTTTTTCTCATATTACACTTAATTAAACAAATGTTATAATAAAATATATAAATGATATAATTAATAAATTGTTTGACGTATTACTTAAAAACTCTATTATTTAAAATTATAAAAAACTCGTTTTTTCTTCAGACTTTTGTTAATTTGGTTTGGTTTTTATTATCTCGACAATCATTATATTAAGTTCTAAAACCAATTCAATAATTTTTATTTTGTTGTTATTTCTAAAACACTGACACTATTTGCAAATGTCAGTGTTTTAGGCCTATTTCACAATAAAAAACATGAAATATGGCATGAAGAACATCATTAATAACGAGAATTAAAAACAATGTTGTTAAATGTCCTATCAAAGCCAAAATGTATCATCACACCCAACATTTTTAAATATTAAATGAATTTTGAACGACTATTTACATATAAATGGAACAATCAACACTTTGTAAGACACTTTATGATAAATTGAAAAAAGATGATGGGTCAGTCGAAGTAATACCTTTAATAGACGGAATCTTGGAGGAAGAGAGCAAGATCAACACCAACCAAACAGAAGAATATAAAAAGAAGGCAAAAGAGACATTGAAAGAGATAGCTTGCATATCACAAGGATATGAAGACAACAAAATTATGAATAAAAATGATGCACAAGATTTTGTGGGGTATGTCGATGCAGTTCGGACTTTTCAAAGTGCCAAGACTGAGTTGATGACACCACACTTCGGTTGTTTCTGTGATCCAAACATAATGCTGCGAAATTCGGACCTTATAAAGTTCTTAGATGGATGGATTGGGTTTGGAGAGAAGTACACGTTCAATAAAATTGATAAAGAACATAAAGGGTATATCACTGTCGACCAATTTGTTCACGCCAAAACGTTCCTTTGGAATAAAGAAGAGAAGAAGAGTCAAATAGAGGAATTGAGGATAAAGACAGAAGAAAAACAAAAAGAAAAAGGGGGCAAAATAACACTCGAGGACTTCATCAATTTAAGTGATTAATTTCCTATGACTTGTATTTGTTATACGTTTCGATTGTATTTTATAAATATAGGAGGTGGGTTTAAAACGAATGAATAAAGAAGTGATATAAGAAATGATAAATTAATTAAACAAATTAGTTGGCAGTGACGACTTCTTCTTTGAGTTCGTCTTCTTTGACTTCTTGTTTGAGTTTTCTGTTGATTATCCACTTTCGCAAGACCATCACTGAAGCAATAAGTGCAGACAACACGACTAAGACTGCAAACACAATGCCCCAAATAAGAACAGTCGCAAGCGTGTAATTTGCTTTGTTGTAATTTGCCTTCCACGCGTCGTCAGCAAGAGCTGAAGCAATAAAGAAGATGACAAAGAGCATTGTTGAGTGAATGGATATCCAAGTTCACTCCTTTTATACTGTTGTTTACTTTTTGAAATACAAAATGAAATGTTCCAGCTCTCAGAGAATGTTTCGTCGTCTGTTTTGTCTTGTCAATGTGACGACACACCCGCCAAAAGAGGTCATCCAAGCCTGTTCTTTGAAAAAAACATTCGACAAAGCAATACTTCCATACTTTGTGTTAAGCAATAACTGCTTTGTAGTAACAATTTTACTATTTTATATTGTAAAAATATAAAATAAATTAAAATAGTGTTCGTTTTAGTTGAAAAACGCAGAGTCACTTCGAGCATTTCGTTCGTTTCGTCTTGTAAGTTGATATATTCTCGTTTTCTTTTTTTCGTTTTAAATACAATAATAGCATGGAAAATAGCCTACAAACCGGGACTTTTAATGTTTAAATGCTTTATTGTTATTTTTTTTTGACTTATCAGAAAATTTCAGTCTTATTTTAACTGATTTTGAACTTCAAAAAATTGTGTTGTCATCATTATCTATATTTATAAAATTGTTTCGTTTAGAAATATCAAAATTCATAATTTAAAACAAAAAGACATTTTTCTTAATTTGAACAATAGAACTTTCTTATGAATTTGATATGATTTTCAAACATATAAAATGTTACGACTTTCATTGTATTTAACTTATCATAAAAATATAGTTAAATTGTCAATTTAACAAGTCTTGTAACAACTCCATTATATTATCAAAAAGTTGATTGATTTGTGTTTAAACTTTTCGTACACTAAACGTTATTAAATACTTTTCATCTATAATTTTCAGGAATAATGATAATTGATAACACCACAAGTTAATAAACAAATTATCATTTTTTAAATGTATCAAAAACGACAACGGCAGGATTTGAACCTACGCCTCAAATGAGAAATGATTTCGAGTCATACGCCTTAGACCACTCGGCCACGTTGTCTTCCTGTTTTAAAATACACATTTAACATTTAAATGTTATACCATTTTTGATTATAATTGGTATTATATTCAACATGAAAAAAATGAATGAATATGCTTTGTGCTTATATTTCAAGTAACTTTTTAAATGAACTTAACTTTCATGGTATTACAAATTCAAAGTCACTTCACAATAAAAGGTTCTTTTTAAAACTATTACAACAACGATATATTTAATGAAATATTTTAACTTATAAAATTATTAAATGATTATATTGTTGAACATTCTTTATACTTTCTAAAAATGTCGTTGTGTAAAATGAGAGTGTCATATTTTTTGTATTTAATCATTAAGATCACCAATTTCATTTATATTCATTGTAACATAAATCTAAACAACAAATAGATAATATTAATCTTAACTTTGAACACTCTAATTATTTTAATAATATAAATAAGTGTATTTCAAATGTTAAATATATGATATGTAAAAGTTATTAACACTCATTTTATCAAAGTGCACACCTTCTTTTCACTATATATATACCATATATACTTAATTCCAAAAATCGGAATAAAAACCATTCGGGTTAGCGATTTGGCACCCACACCCATGCACATAACTTACATAAATTATTTTTAGAACTAAAACAGTTTGAAAACTTATTGTTATTTGTTTTTTTTAAATAATAATATGTAAATAGAATAATTAGTTTTTAAGATTTTATTTTATAATAAACTATAATATAATAAATATTTTTTATTGAACTGTTTATTAACTAACTATACCAAGGTAAATACGACATGTTTAAAGGATTAGAACATTCACACAACAAAATTTCAATTAAAAAGAAATACAACACACTCAGTTTGATCGTGACACGTGTTGTTTATCAAAAAACATGTTTAAGAACAATATTTTGTCAATTGAATTATCTTTAAACAAAAATATAAACATTCAATTCAAAACGTGAATAATGACACTCGTTTTGAAGATAAAAGACTTGTTTTAAATACGTTTAAACCACTTTTCAAGTTATTTGTTTTTTTACTATAATAACGTCTTGTTAAAACATTACTACAGTGGGTAAAACCTTTTCTGTCTTTTTGACAACTTCCACTTGACTTTATAGATTTTAATAATATAAATATAATAAAATGTAATGTATTGTTTACCATGAAGACTGATAATGTCTCGTGGAAATTTTTTCTGTCTGAAATAATAATTTGTATTATACATGTAATTACAATTTTATTATTTTGAACTAATAACAAACAAAAAATTGTTAATAAGACGGAAGCAGTTTTTTATTGCCCTATACGTCATATTAATATCAATTTTTATAGATATAGTTTTAACTATGTTACAATACTTATTTTGATTAAAATATATAGATCATCTTGTCAAATAAAATGTCAACATACGATCATTTAAGGTTTTGGTTCGATTCTTTTTGGACACGTTTTGGCGTAATGACCTGGTTGTTTACAAACGAAGCAATATCGATGTTTTTTGGATATTCCGACACATTTGTTATGTGGCTTTTTCATGCCTTCTGTATATTCAACTACGGTTGATGGCTTTATTTGTCTTATTTGACTAATCTTTTGGGGGTCGGTAAGGCCTTCAATTACAAAGCTTTCCGTTACTGTTACTTTTTCACAACCGAAGTCAACAACAGATTCACACGTTTTTGTAACAGAAACACGATGAAGGTTTTTGATTTCTTCACATCCACTACTTTCTTCTATTTGTAACTTTTCTCCCTCGAATAATTTTACGACGCTTTCAACAATGTGTGGGTTTGATTTAACATTTGGATAGTATTTCTCCAACAACATAATGTAATCATTAAACCTGACTATTTCAAGTTGTTTGGGTTCAACAACAATTGAAACGTGTGTTGAAATTTCATTGAAAAGTTTTGTACAATTTGGTTTAAAAAGTTCAATAGGAATTTTTTTTCATGGAGTTAATATAAAGGCTAACAATATGAGTACAAGGGAAACCAGATGTGGAATATACGAAGCATGAACATCCGTTGAAATTTGTCACGTGAGGTAGTGAATCGTAATAATCCATCACATATTTCGATTTAGTTGCATCAATAACATTTAAGACTCTTTTTATTGTAACTGATGTCATCTTTCTAATAACATCTTCATTGAAAAACTGAATTAACAGTTCTACATCTCTTTTTTGAAGATCCCCAAGACTGGATCTTGATTCTAGATCTTTCGAACAACTTAAAACAATGCTAACTATCTCGTCGAGTCGTGGTTGTTTGTGTTCAATTCTTCTTTTCAGCCATCCGAAGAACCCCTCGATCCCATTTGATGTTGAATTTCTTGTTTTTGTTAGAGTAATACTTGGTAGCCACGACTCCGCGCATGCCAACAAATCCTTGATCATTCTGGATTTAGTTGGAATAGTAGTATTGGAGTTGTCATTCAGTTCAATTATAGTTTCAATAAGTTGAGTTACCGTGTCCATAATATAATTTCCTTCGATATTTTCTTTTTCTTTAATGTGTTTTTCGATTGGAATATCACTGTTCTCAAAGGCAAGTTCTGTTAAATAGTTCAAAAAGTCTTCTTCGTTTCCTTGATGACGTATAATTACTTTCTTGAAAAGACCAACAATTGGATGATTTCTACCAAAAGCAGTTATCAAGTTTCTCTTGATGTGTCTGACACAATACACAATATCTATATTGGTGAACACTTTTTTGAGTGCAAAAGTTTGACTTTTACAGCGATCACAAATGAACACTTTGGGGTTGACAAACTTTTGACAAAATTAAAGATAAGTTCAAAAAAGGAAGTTGTTCCATTTTGCATAACAGCAAAAAAGACGCAATGTGAATGACCTTTTGAATCTATATATACTCCCACAGAGAGTGGCAACCCAAATTGGTTCGTACCACTTGTGTCATCCAGCACAACTTCGTTTATTTCTCCAATTTCACAAAGACGTATATTAACTGCTGCGCAACCCAAAAACATTCCACCCCGATTCTTAAATACAATAGTACTCCAGTCCTTTTCGCTTATTAACAACTCGGCTAATTCTTGACTTTGATTTCTGCCATTTGCATCTCTATCTTTTCTTAAAATATTTCCAATCATTTTGGAGTCAAATGACAATTTTAATTCTCTTTTTATGTTTTCAGGAGTAACTCCCAATTTGTACTTTGCTCTCATTTCTTCCATTTCACTTTCTGTAAAATATGGATAAACTCTATCGGGAAGTTTATGGAAATTGTGATTATGTAAATGGTTAATTTGTATTTCATTTACTCGTTTCTTGTCACGAGATAGAACAAGAGTCAATCTACATGGACAGCTTGTGAATACACACTTGAAAAATTGACTGGGACCTTTACAGTGACTACTAAAAGTAACAAACAAAGAAAACATACCACCCTCAAGCTTTGTTGCGGACGCCTTTTTCATTTTTTCGCTTTGAGTTGAGAAATTGTAATTTTCAAATTCAATTTTTAGTTGTTCAATGACATATTCTGGTGTTTCACAATTATTTTCTTTAACAATTTCACACTCGTCTTTATGAAACACAACTTGTGGTTTACATGAAATCATATTTTTGTAAATTATTAGATTTAAATCTAATTATTTAAAAAACAAATAACAACAAATTTTCAAACTGTTTTAGTTCTAAAAATAATTTATGTAAGTTATGTGCATGGGTGTGGGTGCCAAATCGCTAACCCTTTATTTTGCTATTTAAAATTAAAATAATTATTTTAAGAATTAAAATTACACAAATAAAATTATTCAATATTTACACAAAATAATTAAACATTTATAAATAAACAAAAATAATTAATTATCTGAATTTTTAATTTTAATAAATAAATAATTGTTATCTTGGCATTGTATCGATCTTTTGCCGAAAGAATCAACAAGATTATTAACTGTTGTCATTGGTATTGATTTACATGCACGAACCTCTTCTGTATACACTGCATCCGACGACATCATTGGGGATATTTTCATTTTTTTCATTATTCCCCACATATTTTCAATGGGATTCAAGTCCGGACTATTCCTGGCCATCCTTTAATTATTTTAACCCCATTATTTGCCAAAAAATACAAACAACTTTTTGCTCTATGAGGAGGTGTTCCATCTTGTATAAATTCAAATTTTTTCCCTCCATTTTTTCAATAGAGTCTATAAATTATTTTCTTTCCAAAGATTGACATACTCTTTTCCTCCAAATTTTCCTATGCATCTTATCAAAGAACTTTTAAAATTTTAACCAATAATTCCGAACACCATAACACTTGCTGTTTTTAGGTGAAAAAGAACAATACATCTTTTTGTTGTACATTTTGTTTTCCAAACTCTCAGTATTTTGTCATTATTATAACAAAAACGACTTTCATCAGAATAAAAAATTTTTCTTCCTCTTTTCCTTTTTAGTTTTAAGTTGTGAATTCTTTCAGTTTCTAAAATTTGCAATTGCTCTTTTACGAATGCTTTTCTTTGTTCGACGTTTCTCTTTGTCAAAAACGTACATTGTTTTTGTTTTATAAAAACCAAATTATAAACTTTTCCGGATTCTATAAAATGAGGTTGTTGACATTTTTATATTACATTTATTTTTAAGTATTTGAGTACATTTTTTTGCAACTTACACAACATTTTTATTTGTGATATTTTTAATTACTTCTTTCATGTTATCCGAGAATGATGGATTTCCTCTTTTAGTTGGTTTTATATCTGAATACTCTGATAAACATCGATAAATTCTCCCAATATCAGGACTTTGCAAGTTTGAAAAACGAAACATTTTAACAATGCTAGCTGGTCTTTTTATACCACAGTCAATACAATACTTAACATTTTCTTCAACTGTTTTTCCTGGAGACAAAATGAATTTATTTATTTTATTGTGTTCTATTTCTTTAACTTCTAAATTTGAAATTTTATCTGATATGAGTTTTAATGTTTCAGAAATATGATCTTTTTCGGTTTTGTCAAGCCTCATTCCTCCTGGTAATTGAAACGTTGTACTAACAGTAGAACTACCAATACGTACATCACATCTTATATCATCAAGTGAAAGTGGATCACTAAAGTGCTCATCCATGAATTTGAGTTTTTCATCATTGACAATATTATATATTTTCTCTTTGAATAGATCTTCTTGAATAAGTTGTTGCAAAAATACCAAGTTCATTTCTTCGAGTGTTATCTCTTTAACAATCAACATTTTATCAAGTGTTTTTTGACACCAAGCCTCATTTGTGATAATATTGAGATGAAAAAAATTAAAAGGATTTGATGTTATTTAACTTTTAAAGTCAAATAAAACAACGAATTATTTCTCTATAAAATTCGGTTATAATACAAAAATAATGATTGTTGTTTTATTTGGTTGAATTGGTATTTTTTATAACATTTTCTTTGGTTTTACCTTAATATCATAATGTATTATCTTTAAAATAATTAAATTATTGTTACAAATTTATAACATTTCAATCAACAACATTGATCAAAATTCGTTGTTTTTATACCCGCATTTTGCTTGTTAAAAACTCCCTATTATTATGAATTATTTAATTGTATTTAAATTCGGAATTATTACATTATTGAAAACATTCTGAATTAAAATAGTTATTTATCATAAAATAAAAACTCATAATTAAAAATGTTTTGTGAGTAAATAAGGTTTTATTTACTCTTTTTGAGATTATTCCAAAAAACAGAATATGTATAATTTTAAACGAATAACCTTTATTTTATAGATAAAAAAAATCCAATTCCGATTTTTGGAAAATAGTATACATAACAAAATTTACAATAAAAATAATATAATTATTGAAAATTAGCTGTTCATACACATATCAACCAACTCAGCTTGTAAAATGCAACACAAAAAATTGTTATCAATCTTAATAATATAACCACTTTATTAATTTACAAAAAAAGAGGACAAAACCATGAATTATGCTAACAACCACTTCATAAATTCTTCCAGTTGAACTTTCCCATTTCCATTTGCGTCAATCGACTCGAACACGTATTTCACGTCCGCTGATTTGATATTTGCGATCGTTCTCTTACAATATTCGTGGAATTCGGCCATCTCAATAGTCCCACTTTTATCGATGTCAATTAAGTTGAACAACATTGTAGCTATTGCAACCTTTCGATTTGAAAAGTCTTTTGGCATCGCCTTTACTATTCTGTCAAACTCGTTTTTGTTCAGACGGCCGTCCTTCTTGTTGATCATCCCTTTCCCATCTACAAAGGTCATAATATCTTCAAAGACATCATCATAACTCGCATTCGCTCCTGTCACCCGCCGCATCCCTTCGATAAATTCAGACTTTTCTATATATCCATTACTGTCTACATCAAAATCTTTGAAAAGTTGTTTACTATCATACTCGTGACTCATTAATTATTTCCTTTATCAGTTCTATTCGTTTTTTCTTCAAGGTTTTTATGCCGCTATATTTTTAGGTATTAAAAATAATGTTAATATTTACTGTTTTGTTAACATGTATATTTTATACTATTTATATTAACTTTGTGTTTTTGTTGTTTTTGTTTAATAAAGTATTTTTTTTAACATTGTGAATGATTTTTTTAAATTGATATTTATTGATTCAATTGGTCAAAATAAACTTAACAATTTTTAATTTATTTTTTTTTCTATTCAAATTATTATACAAAACTATATGTAATGATTTAAACAATCATAATTAAAATTATTTTATTTGTTCAAATTTTAAAAACTTTTAAAAAAAGTTATTTTGACGTTTTAATTCAAATTAATAAATTTAATTTAATTAACATTTATTATAAACATATAATAGTTATATTAATTAATTTTATTAAAAAAATAATAGTTTAAAATTATTTTAAATTAAATTAGTTAATAATTTTAAAACTTTTCAATTTATAGTTTGACAAAACTTTAATAAAATATATTAATTTGTTTTAATTATAATTATAGTAAAATATAACCAATAAATGCAATACTAGTTAATTCAATGAATTTAAATGCGATTATACACGACCTTCACTATGTAACTCCACTCGATACTCCTCTTTCATTCTCCACTGTAACTACGACACTATTTTGACCACATCGAACGGCAAAAACCCACACTTCATTCCTTCTGTAGTCACTCTGACCAAATCCTTCTTTCTTCCCACAAGATATACAAACTGTCCTGCTTTGACAGACACCTCATCACGACATTTAGCCTCATAGTCCATGCAGCATACAAATCTAAACATCTGGAGTAATTCTTGCACGTGATTCTTCGGGAATGTTCCTTCTCTTCCGTTACACTTCCCCCACCACCTGTCATTATTATTATATTAATAACACATTATAATAAATAAATAATATAGTAATAATATAGTAATAATATATATAATAATAATATAATAATAATATATATAGTAATAATATAATAATAATATATATAGTAATAATAAATAAATACTAAACCATGAAATATCTTTAAAATAGTAAACACATCTATCACAACAAACAAACCAATCTCCCTCTTTTGCTAAGATGTCGACGACGTCATCTCTTCTTAAATTCAATTCATCTGAATGTTCTGCCCGGAAGGGATATAACACAACGCACCTCCCCAACGTTTCCAACTTCCCTTTATAATTATAGAAATCCTCATTCTCCGCATTCTCCGAGTTGTCGACCAACTCCTGGACCTCCTCAAACGTCTCCAGACATTCGTTTGTCGTCCCAAACTCGCTCTTTTCGCATTTCAGTTTCTTCTCGCCCTTTTCCCTTGTCAGTTGTGTAGTTCCGCAGAACTCGTCGATCTCCAAATTCTTCACTGCGCTTTTTCTGAGGAATTTTGTTGGGGTGTTTGACACGACGAACTCCTCAGGTGTTTGTACGTCGTGGACATTTTTTGAGATCCCGAGACCTATGCAGACTTGGTTACACCGATGAGTTTTAAAGAATCGTTGGATCCCTTCCTCTCCCAAATTAGTTGGTGAATATTTGAATTCGTCGTCGGTGCTTGATAAGACAGCAGGATCAGTGAGATAGAACCATTTGTCTTGGAAAACTCCTTGTAAATCCGCAACTAATAATTGATGATTAGATACAACCCACGTCCAATGAGAGAACGCGTGGAGCGACGCGTGAAAGGTATCGATCCAGACATCTCCATTGTTCGAATTGAACTTTAAAAACTCCCCGCTTAACAGTGGCTCAACAAAGAAAAAATTCTCGCCGAGACTTCGAAGTTGGGCCCGACTAAGGGTCACCCCATCATACCGAGTGTCCCGCGTGTTGATCGCAAGGAATAAAGTCAGCGGCACAAAGTGGAGTTGCAGTGGTGTCACACGTAACTGATTGTATTCCTCAGCAAAGCTCTCACATAACATCTGTCGTTCCACCGTTTCTATATAACACTCAAATGATCGGATTTTATTAAAACGTTTGAGTACAATCTCCCGATCTGAGTGACTGAATTTTCCCGAAAAGGCAGTCCTTTCACCCCCATTCCCAAAGGACGCACTTTTCGCAATCACCTTGGCAGAATGAAGCTGAAAATATTCTATACTTTTACCTTCTCTTAATAGTTCACGAACTTGATCTGAAGTATACGGAATCTCAATATGATATCCTTCAGCTTGGACGTTGTATTTCATCGTCTTCGTTTCGTCCATTTTTTTGCTTGATCATTTCAAGTTCTAAGTGCGAGACGATTTTTTTGGTTCAAATCGTATTGTTTCTATTTTTGATTAATTATAGTATAGTTTATATATAGTTTGTTAATTACTGGACATTTCTTTCGTTTGTAAATTCCATTTAAAAAGTAATGAATTTTTATAATGTTTGTCATTTATAGATTTGAACCATTATTTTATAGTTTGGTGTTTCAAAACTTCTTGAAATTTTTATTTTTTATTTTTTTCGTTTATTTTTGACACCATTTAGTATTTTGAGAAGCTTCGTTTTTGTTTGGGTAATTCATATAATTATTAACAAATGGTTGTTTTATTATAATTTAATTATATTAAATCTTTGAGTTTGAAAAATTATAAACAAAAAACCGTATAAATAAACGATATTAAAAACATTTATTAGATATTAAAGCAATAGCCCTCAAAATTAGACTTGTTTGTTGTGATAAACGAGTCATTTTTATTAATTTTTTTCACATTTTGTTATCTTAAAAGTTAAAAATTAAAACTAACTGAATTTTTTAATTATTATTAAATAAACTATTAATTATTATAAACCAAACTAATATTACCATTACTTTTTATATTGTATTGTAATACTATAATAGAATAGTATTTAATTGTTAATTATTATAATAATAATTTTATAAATCATTATTATATTAGTTAAATAACAAAGCTTTTTGATCGTAAAAAATACGAAAAGTCAACTTATAAAAACACGAAAATACTCTGTTAATGATTAGTTCAAGTGTATGATTTATTTACTATTAGTTGGTTAGTAAATAAATAGAAAACTCTATATACTAAAATTTGATTACATCAATAATAAAGTTGTTTTCTAGCTCTTGAGAATTTGCCGTGTCTTCCATCGAAATGGTATACCCATCAAACAGAAATTTGAGGTGTGTGACGTCCTCTCCGATCTTTTCTGCGAATCTAACGAACAGCTTTTCGAGCTTGTCAATCTTGTTGTCACTTTCTTAATGTGTTGAAGATTTTTGCATTATTCCATATTTTAAGTACATTTTACTATTACCAATTGTTTTGACTTCTCACAAATGACAAACTATATATGACAAGTAAAATTATTATAGAATCTAATAAAAAACAAACAGGCGAGATTCTGAAAGACGAGATATTGTTGTCGTAACGAAGTTTTAATTTGACGAAATGAGAAGGATCAATAGCCTTTTCATCGACAGTGCAGTCAATGGTATCTCCGTCCTCTACTGTATAGTTGTCCAGTGTTTTCTCGTCCTTAAGAAGTATCCCCACGAACTTGAAAGTGAGTGCGGCCGACGTATCTTTCGAGTATATTTCCTTGAGTTGTTTGATTGTTGTTGTTTTAGGAACTTTCATAGTCTTTTTTGCCCCGTCACGCCTTACCGTCACGTTTATTCCAGATCCAGTCCCAAATTCCATTTTCATCTGATCTTGAACACTCGGCTGAGAAGATAAACTGTAATGACTTTCTTCTGCAGCGACAAGGTCAATGTAATTATTTGACATAGAAACAGATTGGAAAAGAGAGAACCCTTTTTATATTAAAAAAAAAACTATTATTATATAATAGTTGTTTAATATTAATAATATGTAATTTGTTATATTATTTTGTAGAATGGTTAAAAAACTAAATGAATTTTAATTATTCTTTTTGTTATATGTTATTTTAATTATATATTATAGAAATAAATCTATTGTTTTAGTTGTATTATATAGTTTCTTTCTATTAATTAAACTCCATTATTTTCAAAAAGAGATAAATTTTTATAAATAATAAAAATATAATTATATTTTTGTCACTTTTTTAAAAATGTTAATTAATAATAATAATTCATAATAATAATAACAATTGTTATTTATGAAATAAATCCAAATTTGTTTTTCAAAAAAATAATTTATAAATCAAATAATTTTTATAACTTTATTGTAAAAAGTATTAGTTGTTTAATATTAAATTGTCATAAATTATAATAAAAATATACCATTTTTTTAATAATTTTGTAAAACGAAAAAAAATATTAAATCTAAAAATAACAATAAAAATAATATTGATAGATTAAGTGTGTTTCACAATTATTTAAAAAGTAGAAATTATAATATTGATAAACAACCGAATTCTATAGAAACTTCTTTTTTATATAAAACGAGCCAATAGTCAATGATTAACATAGTTTTAGTAAAATAATAATAAATGTATTATTAATAATAGTTAATGGTAGTCAACATCAAAACAAGTAAACTTTTTGTTTGTATGTTAGATATTAGTTTTAGGCAAACAGGCCAATGAAGAAAAACAATTTGACGAAAAAGACACCCATCCAGAAATGGTTCAAAAAATCAATATTCAAAAGTTGGAGTCCATCTCAATAATTATGAGTGACACACTTGAAGCGAAAAAGGCGGCTATTCGTGCAAAGATTGAGGCCGAGATGCGAGAAAAGAGGAAGCTTGAGAAGGAGGCGAAACACGTACAACCGTCCTCTTCAAAAGATATGTCCACTGCAATTGCAGAAATGAAGAAAAAGGCAGTTGAAGAAGCAAAAGTGGAAGTTGAAAAGGAGTGGAAAGAGAAATATGAGAAGAAAAACGAAGAGCTTTCTAAAGCCTTAACAGAAAACACTACACTGAAGGCTACAATACTTGAGTTACAAACTTCTGAAAAATATTCGAAAGAAGAAAACTCAAAATTACTCGTCAAAATCACAGAACTGGAAAAGGAAAAAGTGGACTTTGAGGAATCGAACTCAAAAATAATTGCGACATTCCAAAAAGAAAATGAGGTTCTAAAAATAGATTTATCGCAACAAAAAGAAAACATTCAGAAATTAAGCGATGAAAATGAGCACTTAAAAATTACCCTTCAAAAAGTGGAAGACGACAAAAACAAAGAAATTGCAGATGAAAAAGAAACCAGTCGAAAAGCGATAGAAAAGTGTGGAGAGGACTTTAAACAAAAAGAAAAGGAACTTCTTGAAGCAAAAACAAAAGAACTTGAACAAACCACCAAAGAGCTTGAAAATGAAGCGGAGCAGAAAATTGATGAATACGTTCGGCAATTTAAAGAAGACGAGAAAAAAAGTCGCGAGATGTGGGAAGAGAAAAAGAGTGAAGAGATCAAAAGTGAGATGATGGATATGTGTATGAAGTTACTTGATGAAATGGAAGAACAAACACGAACAGAAATATACAATGAAGTAATGTCTGATTTAATGAATGGAAAACAATTTGATGTGAAACCAAATACTGAAGATTTGAATGAAGAATTAAATGAAGAAGACGAAGCAGAGATCGAAAGAAAAATCAACGAAGAGCTTGAGAAGCAAGTCCGTGAGGAAGTAGAAAATGAGATGCAAAAGAGTCAACCCGATGATGATCAGAAAGACCAGACAAGTAACAACAATTCCTTAAATTCTGAAAATAAAATGACACAAAATGATAGTTGCGATAAACATTGCGATAAAACACTACCTTCAAATTCTGAAACAAAAATAGACGTAGCGAACGCATCAAATGTTGTGCTAACAATAGCAGCTGACGATTTAGCACCTCCGCCACTTGATGAACATATAGTTGAACAATATAAAGCACCTCCAAACCCGCCAGAGTTAACATTTGAACAACTTTCTCAACAGAAAAACGATATTCAACTTGAAGGAGGTGAAGTACTTAACACACAAAACAAGGTAGAGACCTCCCCACAACCTCTCCATATGAAAAGTGAATCAATTACGACTGTCGAAGATATCAATAATCAAAAAACATCAAATTATTTGGACACAAATGATATACCAACTAACGCAACAGAAAAACAACGTCGTTCGTCATTTGGTATTGAAGAGTTGACCGTCGGAAGCGACTTGATGTACTTCCAAATCCGTCCCAATGGCAAGAAAGGGCGATACCCCATTTCAAAGAACTTTTTCGAGTTCAACTCGAGTCTTCCAACACAAAACGAGAACTCCACTGTCCTTTGTACTGCTGGAACTTCAGAGAATGACCCACAACAAGCGGTAGAAACTCAAGACGAGAAAAAAACAAAAATAGGAGTGCGCGGAGGGTTTCCTCATGGTTTTAACCCTGCCGACATCAAATTGAAAAACACGGGCGGTCTCCGTCGTAAATCTTTTTCACAACAATTCAAAGAAAAAGTGCAACCAATGCAAAACTTGGACCCAAATGAACTCGTCAAAAAACAGGAAAACCTCAAAGAAAATATTGAAGCAAAAAAAGACTCAAAAGACGTGCAGAGCTCCCCACGCGTCAATAAATTCATCGGAAGAGTCCAAACAGCACAAAACAATTCATCACCAGAAAAGTCCGAGAAAGACGAGAAGAAAGAAAAACACACAACTCCTCCAAAACCAGCCGGCGTGGCTCCGCCACTTGAAAAAGGAAAAAAGGAAAAGTCAAGAGACTCAAAGGGAAAAACAGACGACGTAAAGGCGGCCGAAAAAGAAAAAGAGAAAACTGAAAAAGAAAAGAAAAAGGAAAAAAAGAAAGATAAAAAGAAAAAAATAAAATAAGTCATTCAGTCTGTGTTTTTAGTGTTGTGTTGGACTGAAATGGTCCTTCGATCGTTTTAAATTACTCATTTTTTTATTACTATATTTATTAGAAAATTTAATTGTTTTTTAATTGTTTATAATAGTTATTATTATCATTATAATTAACAAACGAAGGTTAAGTTTTTTATAAAACTGTGTTCGTTAATAACATAACCTTTAGTTAAATAATAACTTAAAAAAAGGGGTGTTATATATTAATTTTTAAAAAAATTATAATATTATAATAATATAATAATAATATTTATCTATATAACAATGTAAGTTGTTTACTCAATTTACAAATTTATAACAAAAAAACTTCATTTAAATAAAGAAGTTATCATTAACAATAACCATTCTTAACAACATTCTAATAATATGTTTAACTAATGATTAATTAAATAAATAAGATAAATATTATTACTAAAATAATAACACTTTTATTACCAATTATTAGTTTAAAAATAATATCGAAAGTCGATTTCTAGAATATAAATATAATAGAAGCAAGATATTGGAGTGACCCTTTAAAAACAATGAAACAACTCTGAGGTTAAACAGTTATTAGAAAAACGAAGAAGACCAAACTCAAACATAACATAATATTGTACAAATGGGGGACGTGTGTGATGAGAAAAAGCGGAACGAAATTAGAGCAAGGATCGAAGCAGAAATACGAGAAAAAAGAAAACAAGACAAATTAGTCAAACAACAGAACCTTGTTTCAAATATGACTGATGTTGTCAATGAGGTGAAGAAAAAGGTATACGAAGAAGTGAGAATTGAATTTGAAAAGGATATGACGGAAAAAATGCAACAAAAAAATGAAGAACTATTAAATATTAAAAAGGAGTTTGTCGCATTGAATTCAAAATATGAGGAAATAAAAAATTTGCTTGAAGAAGCAAAAGATGCGATAAAAGAAAAAGATAATCAAAACATATTTTTCATTGACGAAAACGAGAAAATGGATTTGAAAAACCAGAAGCTTGAAACGCAATTGAAGGAATCTAATGAAAGAGCTAATGGACTCCAAAAAGCACATGAAGTCCAAAAACGTGATTTTAAAAAGTGTCAAGATGAGTTCGAAAAAGAAAAGGAAGGTCTTATTGTTTATATAAAAGATAAAGATGTTGAAAACAAGACTCTCATAGAAGAAAATAAACGTCTTCAACTTCAATTATCAGAGCTTATAACCACAACAAACCATTATGAGATAGAGAAGGAAGAGTTCATCCAAAAGATTGAAAACAAAGAAAGGGAGTTTGAAAAAAATAAGATGAAAGAGCTTGAACAGTTCATACAAGAGCTTGAAGATGAAGCAGAGGAAAAAGTGAATGAAGTAATCAAACAATATGATGAAGATGAGAAAACACAACGAGCAATGTGGGAAGAACAGAGAGAAGAGGAAATAAAGAATGACATGATGGATATGTGTATGAAGTTACTTGATGAAATGGAAGAACAAACACGAACAGAAATATACAACGAAGTTGTCTGTGATTTGCTTGGAGAGAAGAGTGACGATTTGGACGAAGAGGAAATTGAAAAAAGAGTACAAGAAGAGTTAGAACGTGAAAAGAGTCAATTGGCACCAATGATGACATCAACTGATTTGGAAGTTAGTGAACAAAAGATTGAATTTGGAGAGAAAACGTATAATCTTTGTAATAAAGATATAGCTTTAAGACATCACCACTCAAAAAATGGACAATTAACTTTACCGAAGTTCCATCCAGACTCTATGATGAAATCCAAACTTGAACATCGCAACTCTATTTCCTTTTCTCAACAATTCAAAAGCAGAGTCGACTTAAAAGAGCAATTAGAAAATAGAGAATCCCAAGAGCATTATATTTATGCCAATGAAGAGAAGCAAAAAATAGAAAAGGAAAAGACACAGAGAATATCAATGTCTCCAAGAGTGAAGAAATTTATTGGCAGAAAAACCACTGGCGAAACCAAAGTCAAATCAGAAGATATAAACGTGACTTTACAAGAAGAAAAGGGCTCCGTTGAAGAAGCTAGAAAGTAAATAAAATCATTTGTAATGTTGTTTTTATATAGTTCTATTAATAAAACAGGTGTTCTAAATTTATAATTACAAATAATAGTTTTATTACTATTTATTTATAATATCTAAAAATACTTAGAATGAATGATCACTTATTCTCATTGAAAAATTTTCTTGATGCTTTCTTTGACATTTCCAATAAACTCAGCTTTCTTCTCTCCTTTCACAAAGTAATAGAAGGTTGGCATCTTTTGTACTTCATATCGTTGGAACACTTCTTTGGCTTTGTCAACATCAACCGCTACAAAGTAAACTTCAGGAAGTTCCTTTTCTATCTCCAAAGCTATTGGAAGAGCAGTCTGGCAAGCTGGACACCAGGTAGCAAAGAATTTCACACCAACCTTCTGATGTTCAGAAAGGATTTGTTCGAATTCAGCAACAGAGTTCACTTCTTTCATTTGATACAGATTTTTAAGACAACAGTTTTTATACCTTTTTTGATTTTCTTACAACAAAAAATTACATTCGAGTCGATTTTAAAAACTTTATTATTAGTTCCTTACCAAAAATTGTTTCATATTAACGTTAAAATGAAACAATACTCATTGAACTTCTATTCTCCACACAAAATGTATTGGGTTACAATGCAGCGATTTACTTCATTTTCAAAAAATTAAAATATTGTTATCGAAATAATAAAATTAAAATTGGTATTAATTAAACTTACTATAAGTTTAATTAAATAACTTAAACAAAGAACAAAACCCCATAATTTAATTTAATTATAATTAACAATGATATATAATAAATGTTCTATTTGATTATCTGTTTCCAATCGTTACAAAATTGTTTTTGTAATTATGTATAACAGAGAGAACGTGTTTACATTCCATTTAAAACTATAGAGTTGATAAATATAAAATAAACGAATAATTTTATTGAATAAAATGTAATAATTACTTTTAATTAAATAATTAAAACAAGGGTATAAAAAAGTTTAATAAAGTTTTTCATTTTTTATAGTACAGTGTTTAAAACAACAGTTTTTGTAAATGTGATTGTATAAATAATTAAAAATATATAATAATAATACAAATTACCACTAAGGATAGAAAAAGTTTTTACATGGCATTTTCAGTCATATGGTAAATGGTACAATACATTTTATTATATTATATATTATTTAAATCTATAAAGTTAAAATAAAGATTTTTTATATTTTAATCCAATATAATTTCCTTATTATTTGGGATTCTTAATTATAACATAAATAATTATTTTATATTAATATATATAACTATAATTCAAATATATTTTAATATTAAATTAATTTATGGTTTAAATTTACTATACTTTATTGTTTGCTTTATACTAGTTTAATAATAAAAAATACTATTTAAATTGTCAATACAAATATTTATACTCAAAATATTTTATAACCATAATCTAAACTATAAAAAGTCTCTTTCAAAAACAATTCAGAAAAATTCCAACACGAAAATTCTCTGTACCATAAATGGGGTATCGTTTTCGCCAATCAAATCTTCGTCTTTCATTCCGTCAAAAGCTCCGCTGAGATTATGACACCATGATTCTTTCATCCACGTTTTTGTTATTTCCGCAAAAGAATTTCCATTTAAATCTCCGAACGTAAAGAGTACCGACGAATTCGTTTTAATACAAATCCCGCACTTCACATTTCGTTTTGTATTCCATTTAATTGGATCTTTAAATCCCTTTCTATTACTTTGCAACAAAAACGAAAAGATTTCCTCTTGACTTTTCGTTTCGTTGATTTTCCCCTCGCTTATTCCGTACTTCGTGAAAATTCCAAAAACGTTTTGTTTCTCATCAAAACTCAAAAATACCAAATTCTCTTTCCCCCGCGTTTTCTCCTCCATAATTTTCCCGCTTTCTCCCATTTTTTGCCTTTCTTCCTTTGAGTCATACACCACTGAAAATTTCTTCAAGCCAACCCACTCCGCCAGAGTTTCTCGATAACTCCCAATGATTTGTAACTGCTCTTGACTCACCAGACTTTCACTTTTATGACGTGATGTGGAGACACGTGGCGACTTTATAGTGCCCCGTGGGGAAAGTTGTTGCGTCATTTTCACAAACTCGTCCGACTGGATCTTCAAATTTTCGCGCTTTTCCTGTTGCCCCATTTTCTTGAGCTTTTTCTCAAGTTTCTCAAGCTCGTCCAAATTGGGAGAGGCCTCTGGAATGACACGTGGCGTTGATGTGGTGCGAGGTGTTGTCCCTTCGTCCTGGAAAACGGTTAAGACGGGTGAAGGGATTCGAGGGGGATGGTTTTGAGAAACTATTGTTGTAATTATTTTTGTCATTGTTTTTAGCTTGACTTTTGTCTCATCGTTTTGTGTTGCGATGTCGGAAAATTTCGGTGAATTTTCAGATGAAATCAGACGATACACAGCTTGAAGGGCGATCTTCAAAATCTTTCCTGTTATCGGCTGATCATCTTTGATTTTCGTTGTTATGTCATCAATCGTCACCATTTTAGTTTTTGCAAGATTGTATTATCTTCATTTTGCCTTTTTTTAGTTCAAATAATAAAAACGAGACTTTATTTTTATCAGGTCATTTTAATTAAATAAACTAAAATATATTACTTGTAATGTTTTTTTATATAAAAATATCGGTTTATTCATATAACTCTATAATTACTTTATTTTAAATAAATATATTATTGTTTTAGTTTAAATTTTAAACGAATTTTATAGTAAAAAAAAACTATATTTAAATTATCAATTAAACTAATACGCACTTTTCATTTTTACTATTCTTAATAACTTTTTTATTACAAACTTTACTACTCCTTTTTTCCTCCAAAATCCTCTGGTACTCCGCCAGTTGTGCCATAAAACCACTGTTGGGCTGTATAACAGGTCTTCGAGTCCTTACATATTGTATAGCCTCATCCCTGCTCATACTTTTAGTATTCATAATATAAGCGACGCATATCGTAGCAGACCGACTCACTCCAGCCAAACAATGGACTAAAACGTTTTCCCGTTTTCTCTTTTTTTCCATCAAAAATTCAACACACTCGTCGAAATATTGTAAGATTGACGTTTCAGGAAGATCTATAATACTAATGGTTTTGTAACTATATTTTTTACTATAATAAGGCTCTATATCACAAACAGAGAGGATTGCGACAATCTTTAGTTTTTCAAGCAAAAATTGATCACTTGCGTGGTGTTGTGATCCCAAAAAAATACCGTTGTCAATCTCCGAGATTTTCTCGTTAACTAAACGCGAAACTGACAACTTGTGATTGAGAAATGTCAGAACGGTTGGATCGACATTATTTCCCGAAAAAGAAAGGTGTTTCAATTTTTTCCAGTTGACGTCATCGTTAATAGTAGAAATCAAGTTGTAGTCGAGATTGAGTTGAGTGAGTGTTTTTGGAAAGTTTGGAATTTTCGTCAAGTAATTTCGCGAAAGATCTAAAGAGACAAAATTCGGGGATTTGTCAAAACTTTCGTTTTTGCAGATGAACTCATTGAACTCCATGTCGTCAATTTGGCATGCCCGAAGACTCAAACTCTCAAGAAAAACGAAAGCAGAAAAGTTTATAGTTAAAAGTGATGGACAATTGGACAAGGACAAATTTTTCAAGTGCTATAATTTGAGTTTGTTTTGTAATAGTTTTAGAAACTATATTTATATTATAAAAAATGAATAAACTAGATAAAATAGAAATATTAACCATTACTAATATGCTATATTTATACTATATTTTAAGCACATAAAATGATGTTGAGTCTGTGCGTGTAAACTAAATTTTGCTTTTCAATAGTTCTGTTTTATAGTAATATTGTTGAATAAATAACTAATTTTTAAAATGAGTTAATTATTAAAAACAATAAAAAGTATTACAAACAAAACGAACTTGATCTCCAATTTTAAAAACTTGAGGAATTGAAATGAGATTAAAGAGATTGGGAGAAGCAATCTCGAGATAGTCAAGTGAGTCGCTTGTGAACGTTTTTAAATGCTTTCCTTTGTAAATAAAATTTTTGATGGGGGTTTTAGTTATCATCAAAAACTCAATTGATTCCGATAAATCGATCTCAGCGATTTGGTTTTGTGTTATGATTAATGTTTTTAAGATTGAGAAATGTGAAACATCCAACTTCCCTTTAAAAATGTTATTTGAAATATCCAAACTTTCCAATGGAAATGTGGTTAAATAGTCTGGGAGTTCGTGTAAAAAATTCGATTCAAGATTCATTTCAGTCAAATGAGTGAATCTTTGCAAATCTGGGAGATTGTGGAGATTGCATTTTTGGATCGAAATCGATTTTAAAACGGTTGGGTTGCAAATTATTAATTCTTTATTAACAATAGTATCCGCTCTGTTCATCAATTCTCACAATTTCAATCTTTAGAATTAAATATGATATGTTTAGTTACAATCTGAATTATCTTCAATAGTTTCTTTTAAAGATATTAATATGAAAAAAATAGTTTCAAACACATCAAAGAATGTGATATCTTCCCTTTCATCCTCATCCATTTGGATTGAATAAAAAGTTAAACAATTAAAGTAAGGTCATAACTTTAACTTCTTCCTTACCAAGACTTTCATTTATAAATATTAGTTAATAAAAACCATTTAAATAAATTAAAAATGAAATAGACTTTAATGTTTTTGGTTTGAAATTAATAAACTATATAATAGTTTATTTAATTTAAAAATAAACCATATAAATTTACAAAAAATCGAGTAACTTTTTTTTGTTTATTTTTTATTGTTTTATTCCACTTAATCACTCATAGTTCAATCTTGCTCAAAATAACACAAAAATACCAGTAAAATCAAAGTAAATCAAATCATCTTCATTAACCATAAATTATACTAAAATCTGCTATAACATATAGTTCTCTTACCAGCGATACAATAAATTATGTGTTTTTCCTCCCTTAGTATTAGTACTCTAACTCACCACTATTCCATGAATTTTGGTATTTGTCCATACCCGTTTCCTTGAGGTGAAGGGTTTTGATTTTGGATCTGGAGATTTGAGAAGTTAGAATATGACGAATAGAGGAGATTGAGCATCTGATCGAGTTGGTCCATTCTTCTTTGTAAAAGAGTCCACTTATTTCTGCTTTCGACGATCTCGCCTCTCATTTCTTGGACTTGGTTTTGGACCTTTCCCAAGTCGATTTTGAGCGCCATGACATTGAACAAGCTGTTGTCCCCGTTGAAACCTGTTTGGATTGGTGATTCGAGTGTGAAGTCTTTATTGACTTCTTGTTGGCAATGAGGACTAAGACTTTTATTTTTCTTTGTCTTTTTCCGTTTAATTTTTTGGAGGTAATCTGGGTGGTCCTTTTGGAAGAATTCGTGTTTAAAGCATACCCCATCCTTACTCTCGAGCTTATGGAACCCGTAGATGTTTAATTGTCGTACGAAGGAAGCCATATTTGAATGTTTAAAGTTCTTTGGTAAGACTTCTTTAGCAAATTGGACGGGGTCTTTCACACAAATGGAATACCCTTTGAACGTATTAGACCAACCTATCATATCTTTATATTCTATTGTGTTCACTAAACTATATAACTTCGCTATAAACGGTGCACAATTGTGAAGATGCTCAGCAGTGGCATCAGAAATGACATCCGATGCCACTGCCAAACCTTCAAGAGGCACTACAACTCCATTTGTGACTTTTGGAGATGGCACACCACCTATCTCTCCACTCGTTTCGTCTAACGTATCAATCATTTCAGTGAGACATCGCCCTTCCATCCGTAGTAGAAATTCTAGTTCATTCTCGCGCATTCTGCTGTTTTCGATCACAGAAATTTCGAGTGGTTTAAATTTTGTTTTTTTAAAATTGACATTTGGGGTTTTTATATGACGATTTAAATATCTATAAAAACGGGAGTATTAGTATAAACTCTTAACTTGATTTTTATTATCGTTTTGGTAATTATGATTAATCATGTACGCAGTTTTTTAATATTTTTAGCAATTTTTTATTGTATTATTGATGTTATTTTATTTGTGAAATTTAACTTTGTTTTTATAAGTTAAATTTGGGCATTTGTTTGGTTTGTAAATCATGAAAACTAGTGCTTATTGGTTGTTTGATAGTTATTTTTATTCATATAATAGTATGGAATAATCAGAAATAATCAGAAACAAACATGTTTTGAGTCATGGGGTTTTGAGTTGTTTATTATTTAACTATATTGTATTGTTTAAATATTATAATTTATTAGTTTAAATTTGGTAACAATTATTCTTAACAAAACCAAACTAAAACTTTATTAGTTTAAATATTAATATTTATTATTAAGTTACTTTTAATATGTAGTATCATTTATACTTTAAAATTATGATTCTATAGTTTAATTTATTTTTGGTAAATAAATTCCTTTTAAGTTAACAAAGTGTTTTGCATTTTTGTTTTGATTTTACCATTTTTATATATTTAATGAATTTATTTGTCTGTTTTTAATGATTCAAGACAGTAATAAAATTATGTCCAAACAAAAATGAAAACCAAAACAATAACATTTAAATAACATCAATTATGATATTATTTAAAAAAAACAAATTTAAAAACAATTTTATTCAAATTGATAAAATATATAATAAAATATATAATAAAATATATAATAAAATATATAATAAAATATATAATAAAATATATAAAACAAACAATGTGAACTAAATTATATTCCTCTGAGCCACCTAAGTACCTCATGTTGTGAATCTTTGATCATCTTTTCGACAGAAAATTTTTGCAAATCTTTAATGACAAGTTCAACTGCATCGCTTTCGTTTTGTCCGATAAACAAAATATTATTTACCCATTCCTCAACAAATTTCTTATCAATTTTATCGTCGAAAAAAAAGCAGAGCGCGACCAAACAAACCAAAACGCCTGCGTTTCTCCTCATCACAATAAACCCGTCGGCAGATGTCTTCAAGAACAAGTCCCACCCATTCATCACTTCGCTCTTTAAGTTCATATTAATTTCACCAAGTTGTTTTCTGATAGAGACAGGCACTGCAAAAAGGTTTGCGTCGAAGTTTGGCCGTGAATTGAACAGGTATCCAAAATCGATGTGAAAGAATTCCCACGTGCAAAGGTCGAACTTCATGTTCTCGAGATGTCTGTCGTGCACTCCAAGGACATACCCACTGATAAATCCTCCAGCCAAGCTCCTTATCAATCGCTGTCCTTCCGCCTCACTCAATCTCGAGATTGAGAGAGCTGCGGCGCATTTCGGGCAGTTTTGGGCAAGTAAAGCCTCATACTCGAAAAAGTCGACGCAACACGTCATCTCTGCGTGTTGTCGACACAGTTGTTTTGGAGGTGTACACCCGACCATTTCTATTACCCCACCAGACAAAAGTGGTAATACTCTGTACGTTTTGCCATATGGTGTGATTGAATCAATGATTTCTTTTATAGTACCATTTACTGTTTCTTTGTCTTGATCACTCTGCGTTTCGGATTGAGATGATTTGTCGGAACGAGATTGAGTAGTTTCTTGAGTTTTCTTCTCATTTTTTGTGTGCGAATTTCTATTTGAAAAGGAACTGAAAAAGACATTAAATATTCCAATGCACGTCTCTGCGGCCAACTCCCGCCTAATATCGTCGCCCTTTTTATATAAAATTGAGTAGACATCCACCCCGACATTGTCGATAACCGTGACTTGAATCTCAATCGGTCCGTTCGTTGATTTGAATTTTTTGAGCATTCGTAAACACATCACATTTTTGTTTGAAAAAAAGGGGTCAACGTGGATCGGCCATTTAATGAGTTTTTGTTTTTTCTCTTTCAAACTTTGCACGTCCTGAGACACAATCTCGGGCCCCAAAAACCCACTGTCGAAGAGTAAAGTCTGTCCCTCTATGCTGTCCCCGTCTGCGTACTTCTCGTTCAGCCAACAGATGAGTTCATCAATCGACCGTTCCGTATCTGATAAAGATTGAAATGTGAGAGGAGTGATGAGTGGGTCTTCATGTTCTAATCGAGACTTTAATACCTCCAATATTCCGCACTTGTTCGGGTGATATGAGTAATTATAATGTTTTTGAAAATCTGAGTCGGAACATAAACAGATATTTTGTGCCCGGTGAAGCGTGACAACACGGAGCGCAAAAAATTGGTTGTGTTGAACTAACGTCAAAAAAGATTCAAAAAGTTCAGTTTTATAAAATCCTCTGTGGAGATGCTTGATGTACGCCATTATTACATGTGCATTTTCTCGTAAAAAATTGTTGTCATTTTTGAGATCGAGAAGTTGGTAGGAATGGAGGGAGTCCATCGCCATCTGTTGATAAAAAAGAAATTTTTCGGTTGTCGAAAGAGGAGGCATTTTGTTGTTGTGAGTTGTCAAAGTTCTAGATGTTTTGTGTTAAATTTTAACAAATTGTATTATTATAGTTATAGTTATTATTATATGTTTATTAAATGTTTAATTTAAAAACAAAATTTGAACTATTAGAATACTAAAAAAGTATTATATTATTTTGGTGAGTTTTTTAAAATTAAATAAAAAAAATATTATAAATTTTTTATTTTGTATTATAACTATTTAATATAAATTAAATAACAATCAAGTTATAGAATTTAATAAATAGCAATTAAAACAATAAATAAACCAATAATAATAATAGTAAAAAATTTACTAAATATATTATAAATGAACCATTTTTTTTTATTATTCAAATATAGTTTATAAAACTAATAATAAAATAAACAGGTAGAAAAAAAAACTACAAGTTTATAATTTATAAACTAGAATAACAAACCTCAAAAATTGCACCTTCAATCTAAAATATCAAAAAATGACAACATTGACTCCAGCTCAGCAAAACGAATTTGAGTCTCAATTTGTAAATCTTGTTCTCTCATTTTCCAAGTCAGTTTCCCTTTCCGCTGAGAGAACATTTATTCAAGTTCTCCCACTCACTGTTCATTCCGCAGCGTCGTATCTTGCCGCATCAGAAAAAGCGCTTAGAGATCGTCTTGATAAGACAAAAGATGTTTCAAATCAGTTGTTCGATTGCCTCAAACTTACAGATGAAAAAATTCCCAAACAGCAAGAGGAGAAGTTCCCACCAATCAACGAGATAATTGGTAAAAGGGTTTCACGAGGCCGTGATTGGAAATGGGACGAGCAGGATGGTGGTAAAGGGCACGTCGGTTTGTTTTAATGTGTTAAATCAATTGTTTATAAATCAATTATAACTTTTTATAGTTCTTTTGATTTACAGCCATTGAAGACTGATTGCAAGGAAAAGTTGTGTCGGTGAAAGGAAATGGTTGGGTCAAAGTTTTGTGGAATCCAGACGGTCAGCCAAATAGATATAGGTGGGGTGTTGATGGAATGTACGACTTAAGACTTGTAGACACCACAGAATCAGGTGAAATGTTGACCATGGAACAACAGACAAAAAAGGAAGCGTCATGGACTGTTGGCAAAGTGGTTAAGAGGGGACGTGACTGGAAATGGGAGAACCAAGATGGAGGAGAAGGAAATACTGGCATTGTCATTGATGTGGCTGACGACGGATGGGTCGAAGTGAAGTGGAAGAATGGAGAAATTGCACAGTACAGATGGGGCGACGAAGGCAAATTTGACCTTGAAGTTGTCACTAATTGATTCGTTAATCATCTTATCATATTCTTTTTGTTCTTCTTTTTTTTAAGGTGAAGAGGAAAAATAACAGCTTATTTAAAAGAAAGAAGTACAAAAAGAATATGTTTTTCACTCGAAAATATCCGCAGAAATGCCTGTTCGTTCCACTCTTTACTTTGAGATTTCGTCAAATCTAAATATTATTTACGAGTTTTTAAGTTTTATTATAAACTAAAAAACTTTTGGTTATTAACACGTTGGAGCTTCCTTTTTTCAGTTTTATATGAAAAAATAAAAAAATTGATGTTTTATTTTTTTCCGTATGTAAAATTTATAAAAAAGAGAAAAAACCTGGACCTACATTGACCACCACCACCACCTTTACCAAAAAATAATATTTGCCGTGAGTGTTTTTTGAAGGAAGTCCATTTTTCAGCCACTGTTTGTGCGTCCCCATGTCACCCACTTTCATTGTCCGTACTGTGTGGACGCGGATGTGGTTCCCCCCGCTTGCGGGGGGGTCAGGGGGGATCCGCGCCAAGGGAGGACTTGGAAAGTGGGTGAAACGGTGCACAAACAGACTGTTTGAGTGTGTCTTCAGAGCCTTCTTTTCAATGCTCCGTCTCACTTGGTTTCCACTGACTCGAGGTGAATTTTCGGCATTTCTTGAATTCGGGAACCAGACCTAATATTATCCCAGTTTCCTATTTACTATAATTTTAATTTGAATATGATTCGAAATAAAAAAAATAAATCTATTTTAAGAGGTGGTGGTGGTCAATGTAGGTCCCGGAAAAACCTGTTTGAGCTTTTTTATGGATTTTTATCCTTGTGATTTTAGTAAATTCAATATTCAAATGATAACAAAAATTACTAAGATATTCGAATTATTGTTATTATTGATTATCTTGGAGTGTTTCATTCCGTATAGCAATTTGCTTAGACGAAGAACGTTTGTAATAAGCGTTTTGTTGCCACTCGTAGTGACATTTCATCGACTTGATTCACATGAAATCATAGAGTGTTTATATTATAAATATACATGCTTTCAATTGAAGAGAATAGTACGTCTGTTTTTATTAACAAGATTAACTCCGACAACCGTCCCTAAAATTAAGTAATAATTTTAATTTTAATATTCAACGTTAAACTTATTACTCAATTTGATATCGACTTAAAAATTACTAAAAAACAACACAAACTGTTATTCTTTGAACTTTTGTTTTTTTATGATCAATGGCGTCTTTTTCATCAAAGACCCAATCAGATATTATCGTTTTGAATTTTAGATTATTTAGTAAAAATGTTATTTAAAAATATTTTTGTTTTACTATTTCGGCAAAATAGTATGTTGTGTTTTATAGGAAAAAATTTCTGGGAAAAAAACACACTTTAAACCCCAACGTGTTAATGTTTTTTTTAATTTTTTTTAAATTTGAAAAAAAATTGAAGTTTTTTAGTTTTTTTAATAATTATTATTTTAATGATTAAAATACTAGTTTTTTTAAAAACATTGTTTTTGTCTTCATTTGCAATAACATTTTGAAGATTTCAAAAGTTTTTTCTAAATTTATACTTTTCAATCATTTAATGAGAAATAATTATAACAACCCAATTAAAAAATAAAGATCAATTTGATTACTCTGTCCATTTTTAATTATTATAATTAACTATTTAATAATATATAAATAATTGAATAACTTTCCAACAATTATTTATTTGAAAATAAAACTATTAAATATAGAACACAAAAAATAAATAGCACAATTAATGAAACTATTTTATAAATTTATTAATAACTGATTTATAGATTATAAATTAAATGGTTTTAAAACTATTTTTTTATTTATTTTTAGGTTAAGTCTTATTGTGAATCAAATAATTGCTCCAGACTTTGGAAGTGCACAATTCGATGTTTTAATTTTCTTATCATCAATGTTTTTTTTATTTGGTTTATTGTTTAAAAAGTTGTTTAATTTTTAATTATAAAAAACAAGAAGCAAATCATTTATCTCAACACTTTGAGAAACGTTGGCTAATAACAAGTTGAAATTTATTTGAGTAGGTAACACGAATTATATATTTCAATGCATATAATATGTTAATTTCTTCTATTGAAATATTGTTGTAAAATATAGTTGTGTCCAAAAATGACCGTTTTACTTCAAGCAGTGAAAAGTTTTTTTAAGGATGAACAAAGTCAGGATACATAAAACGACATTCATTTCGGGTTTAAAACAATTAAATTTCCATAGATAAGTTGTTTCCGTTTTTTAATTAACAATTTAAATAATCATTGGCTGTTATATTCAAAACTTTTAATATAAATAAAAAATTATACCTTTAAAAAGGGCATATCGAAGTATTAAAAAATAACCCAATGTTTACAGATTTTCAAAACTCGTCATTTTTTGATTGAGAAATAAATAGAGTTGTTAACAGTTGGCAAGTGTTTTTATATTTTCTTTCTCATCTATTTAAAAAGAAATCCTTGTAAGTTTATATATTCAAATAACACACAAATTTTATTAGACTTTAAATTATATTTATCAATGTTTTTGGATTATTTAAAAACGAAACACAAGAAAATCAAAAAATAATGTTTTATATATGAAGAACGGAAATCACATCAACTTGTTTATTATCAATAGTTATTCATCTGAAATAATTTAGTCTTATTTTCTATGATAAAACGGCAAAACAATAATAGGGTTCCATTGTGAAAGGAAAACTATTGAAACAATTTTTATAGAATTAAAAATAAGTATTCTTAATTTTATCATTATTCAATTAAGTGAAAAATACAGTTTTATTTGTGTTTTTTCTATACTGGTAACTGAGTCTGCGATTTGATAATGTCGGTTTTAAATATTGTAAATTAATATTATTATTTTAATTATAAAATAAAATTTGTTATTATAATTACTTCAGAGAATTGACCATCATGTTTCATGAATGAAAATGGAAAGTAAGAAAGTCGTTAATCATTTCAAGAACACTTAAGTTGATAATTTGGTTAAAATGGATGGTTTCGTTTTTTGAAAATAAGAATGGACAACTAACATGGAGCCTTGATGTGAAATTTGAGTTGACAATAATGGCGTTTTGAATAGGTGTTGTTGTGATTTGAAAAAAAAATAAATTCCACTTCTTCAAGACACAATATTATCTTTTAATTCAATAAGACAATAGTCTAAAGATGATCAATGCAAGTTATTTGAACAACATACTATTTATTGTTACTGGTATATTATTAAGTTGTACATCAAATGCACAAAATGTTACATGTGCAATTGGATGTAGTGGAAACTGTATATCAGATTACACATGTGACAGTCCTTGCTTTGAAAATTATGATCAAGATCATACATGTAGAAATTGTGAACTTACTGATTTTATGGATATTAGTGGTCCAGTATTTATTAATAATGACAGAACATGTATGAAATCCACAAATCGGGTCAAATTAGGAAAAGGTATACCAAATGATGAGTTTATAACCCAACTTTCTTTTAATTCGACATATGATTTTGTAATTAATGAACAAAGTGTTGTTGATATTTCTTTTTGTATAAGTCGACAAAAGTTTAAATATGGCAAATGGTTTTCTTTTGATATGACAAATCTTGATTCAGAACAAGTGATATTTTCAATAAAAAAGCTCTCTGAATGTCAAAACGATGTGAACATTGATATTACAAGTGAACAACGAGAATTTCCTGCTATTAAATGTTTATCCCACTCTGTAATGAATTCTTCGTATACCCAAAGAAATATTCGAGTTCCAAAAAAGTCTCCATATCCAAATGAACCAGATCGACAATTCAATTATTACCTTTTTATTTCAGTAACAAACTTCTGTGATGTTAAACTCCAAATAAGTGTAGACTCTGCTAATGGAAAAATCTTTCGACCATTTCTTACTATTGATCAGAAATATGCTGATGACTTATTTGCACACATTGGAGTACCTTTATCTGTTTATTTTCCCATGCAAAATGAAGGCTTTTTTGGATACCCTGCTTGTATTGGAAATGATGTGTATAAGACTTTATTTGTTGAAGTTGAATTTACGGGGAATTATTCCTTGTTGTTTGATGGACGAAAAAATAACAGAATGCAGTTCTTCCAACAGATCTTAATAGAGAAAGATGATCAAGGCATTGAACGGGCGACATGCGTTGATGTTTGGGTGGGTGAGAGGTTTGGTGCTTTAGCTGAAAAACAAAAAGAAGGTATTTTAGTGAGAGTTGAAGGGCAATCTGGAGAACATAAAACATTTTCATTCTTTTCAAAAGATCAAGACTATGACATAGAAATTGATTTATCAGCAATTTGTCCTGATGACTGTGGTTCGTATGAAAACAGAGGAAGATGTTTACCAAGTGAAAGAAGATGTGTTTGCAATCCAAGTTATGGTGGGTTTGTTTTATTCTTACATGTGATACATATAATATATATAACTATAAATACATATTATAAATGGAATACCAACGTAAGATATATCTCATCAATAGAGATGATTGTCACAAAGTGTGTTACTATGACAGAAAGTGGCTCGTAGACAATACGAACTTGTGTTATTTTGGGGCTCCTGGATGTGATCAATATTGCCACTGTAATGAAGGTTATATTGAAAAAAATCACTATTGTATCACACCACAATGTCTTGCTGGTAAACCAGGACCCAAAGATGAATGCATTGCAGGGACCGAAGCGTGTCTTGAAAATTGTCAATGTCTGGTGAAAGGGGGGTTTGTTCCCACATATGAAAAGTTGTGCAAATCCAAATTATGTGGAAATAGTAGAATTGATGATTTATACGATTCGAGTAATGTCTTTATGAGACGAGAAGAGGTTTGTGTATTATCATGTAATAATAATTGTATGTTTAATATAAAAACTTATAATCCAGTGTGATAATGGTACAAATTGTAACAAATATTGTCGATGTCTTACTGGATATATTACTGATCCAAAAGATCCCAAATCTTGTATAAAGAAGGAAATTGGCATTGGTGTCATAGTTAGTATAGTAGTTGGCGCGGTTGTAGTTTTTATTGTTATTCTTGCTATTTTAATCTTTGTATTAACATTCTTATTAAGATACGAGAAAATAGATATCAACATTTTTAAACAACAACAACCTACATATCATTTATACATCTCTGGATCTATCCGTGCTTCGCCAGGGAAAAGTTCAAAATATAAGATGGACCCAATTGACTTGGATTTTGGTAATGAAACTAAAGCTACAGAAATACAAGATACAAGATTCCAACAGATAGAAGTACACAATTTTAGTAAGAAACACATGATGATCATCTTTCACACTACAAATTCAAAGAAGTTTATATTCCATTTTGAACCACAGGTGTTACATTTAACTCCACATTCGAAAGTTAAAATAGTTACTGTTTATATGACAATCTTTTGTACAACAAAAATTCGAGATATGAAATTGCCATATACTGTGTGGACTTCTTCATCGAAATACACATTGAATGATATTGCAATGACTTTAAAAGACAAATCATTTGAAAATTGGACCAATGACGATGAAAAGAAAATGACAAATTTACTGAAAGGGGTGAAAATGCACATGCATTACAATTTAATGATTAAAACAGACTCCGCATCATCGACTCATATCGACTTGGATGAACTTAATATGTCCGAAAACCCAATTGCAGAAGGTGCAATGGGTAAAGTATATATAGGGAGTTACCGGAGTGTCCCAGTTGCAATAAAACAGTTTAGGTGGGAAAATTTGAATGAAGAAGAAATGCTCTATTTGAAGAAGAATGTGATCCAAGAATGTGAGATGATGAGTAAACTTCGTAATCCGTTCATTGCGAATTACATGGGTTCTGTCACATACATTCCACAAGTCTCAATGGTCATTCAATTCTTTGTCTTAGGTTCTCTCGCTGAATATTTAAGAAGTGAAAAGGATTTTTATGTTGAATTTCCATATAAATTGAAAGTGAGGATGTTGTTTGATACTTCACGTGGAATGCAATTTTTACATGAAAATCGGATTATGCACTTGGATTTAAAGCCAGACAATTTACTGGTCAATTCATTGGATCCCAACAGTGCTTGTTCTATCAAAATCACAGACTTTGGTACATCTAGATTTACAAAGAAGTCCATAAAAAGCGGTGAAGATAAAGGATTGGGAACACCAATATATGCCGCACCAGAATCGTTCAAAGATGAATACACTTTTGCGGGAGATGTCTACTCTTTTGCAATAACAGCTTGGGAGATATTCTATCAAAAAGAACCTTATAAGGAATTCATGTCTATTTTCGAAATCAAAAACCACGTCATCGCAGGAAGAAGACTTAAAATAGATGAAAAAATGCCACGGTTGTACCGAGAAATAATAAACAGTTGCTGGCAACATGACCCAACAAAAAGACCAGGGTTCGATCAAATCACTAAAATGGTGATTGTCACAGATGAGGATTGTTGTAACCACTGTGAGTTAGATAACAACAACACGTTTATTGAAAAGACGGAGGGACTCATCAACAAGAGGATGAGTAAGATGCGCGAACTACTTGATGAAGAAGATAAGTAACTTTTAATATTTAATTAATATTAAATTATAAATTAATTCAATTAAAAAAACTATAAATATATAATATATAATCTATTTAAATAGCAAAATAAAATCAATAAAATGACCCGATTAATTAAATATAAATTAACCAAGTACAAAATGAATAAACGAGATGGTAGCATATCAAAAGAAAAAAAGTAGCAAATTTACCCGTTTATATTAACAAAAAACCACAAAAATAAACCAATAATAAACAATATCTTTATAACACAAAAAAAATCCAAATAAAAAACAATAAAACACAAAGTTAATTGAATTAAAAGAAAAATGATTCAAACATTCCCGATGTATTAAATAATAAAATAGAAATAAAAAAAGAAGATTAAAAAATGCGATAGAGAGATGATATGAGATTGTAACGAGATTGAGGTATGAGAGGCTTAGGTAAGAGGACAACGAACTTTAAAATTCAGAAAAAGATGAGTTCGCGTAGTGAGGCATTAGACTTGAGTCAGACCTTTGAGAAGATGAAGAACCCAGACCCTGATCTTCGGTACATGGCGACTTCCGATTTGAATGTCAGTCTTGGGAAGATGAAAGGGAAGAAGTTTATAGATAACGAGCAACGAGAAATCATGAGTGGCTTGTTGACGTTATTGACTGATGAAGCGAATGACGTGAAAGACATCACGATCAAGTGTTTGAGTTCTTTTATGCCATTTGTGACATCAGTGAGTGCTGTGAAGAGTTTAGTCGAGAAGTTAAAGACGATGCTGTTAGATGCGAAGAAGGCGTTGGATGTGAACAGAGATGTTGCTTTAGA